>NW_020837967.1:17052488-17052921 GCF_003676395.1 Aethalodelphis obliquidens
TTTTTTTTTTTTTTTTTTTTTTTTTTTTTCGGTACGCGGGCCTCTCACTGTTGTGGCCTCTCCCGCTGCGGAGCACAGGCTCCAGACGCGCAGGCTCAGCGGCCATGGCTCACGGGCCCAGCCGCTCCGCGGCATGTGGGATCCTCCCGGACCGGGGCACGAACCCGTGTCCCCTGCATCGGCAGGCGGACTCTCAACCACTGCGCCACCAGAGAAGCCTTGGATATGTCTTTTGTCCATAGCTGCTTCAGTTTCACTTTGGAAAGAGGCAACTTGCACAATCAAGTTAAATGGCTTGATTTTCACATCCTTTAATCGCAGCTTGCTGCCTGCACATGTTACGGCTGCACAATTTTGGTGACTCTCCAATACAGAGAGTGTCTCTCTCTCTCTCTCTCTCTCTCTCTCTCTCTCTCTCTCTCTCTCTCTCTCT
>NW_020837967.1:17052931-17229745 GCF_003676395.1 Aethalodelphis obliquidens
TCTCTCTCTCTCTCTCTCTCTCTCTCTCTCTCTCTCTCTCTCTCTCTTTCTCTCTCATTCTGTCTCTCCCCCCTTGTCTTTCTCCGGTTGGTGCCAACAGTACCCATGGTGTAGGTTTCCCTTTCAATATTTCGGGGTTTACAATTTACTTGTACATCTGTGATTCAGCACAGGCCAGGCCAAGTGACGGGCAAATCAAAATCAGATATTCTCTACAAATAACACAAATTGGAAAACTCTTAAAACTTTTCAAAACCCGTGACTTCCTAAGCCATTTTCCTGCCATAGTTTTAAGATAAATGATTAGTAGTTTTATGAGTCAACTCATTTAAAGGCAGTTTTTATCGCGTCGTGACAGGAATTTTGTTTGTTTCCCTTTGCACAAGGTCACAAGTCTTTTGTCTAAGAATGCCTTTTTTTTTTCCTGCTTTAATTTTGCTTACATTTCTTATAACAGTCTAAAATCACAAGCTAGTACATTTTCTTTGGATTATCAGTTATGGCTTCAGTTGTGATCAAATAATATTTGTGAAGTAAATTTTAAAGTATTTAAAGCATCACACAGTGTTGAATTTCTGTGAAACACTTTATTTTTAAAAATTGGTTTTAGTCAGCATGGGAGGGGCATAAAATTCCCTTTTAGTTAGTCATTTGATAATAATTTAAAAATGATAATTTGATACCTAGTTGTCTTCATTCAACATACATAAAAAGTTACAATTCTTGAATGCCATAATTCAGCCAACATTGATGATTTGAAGAGAATGAGAGGACCAGGGAAGCCAGTTGACTTCTCTTAGTTTGACATCATAGTCTGTGGGATAACCTTGTTATGCTGGATCCTAAAGATTCTTCCCCAGTCTGTCGGCAGCCACAGGCACTGCCTTGCTGTACTCAAGGGGAGAATGATGCTAATTTCTGTGCTGTGTTTCAGCAACTTGGAAGTGTATACAGTATACTGGCTGCAATCCTGAACGTTGGAAACATTGAATTTTCTTCTGTGGCAACCGAACACCAGATTGACAAGAGCCACATTTCTAATCATGCAGCTCTGGAGAACTGTGAGTTTTATTATCTTGCATTCAAAACTGAACTCCTAAAAAAAGTCTGATGACATACTGAAAGTGTCACATAGGGATAACTTCAAGCAGTTGTACTTTTTTGGAATCCTAAAAATGAATACTCAGATTCAAGTTGTGTCAAATGGAGTTTTCAAAGTCCACTATTTAAAACAGATCTTCATGGCTACAAATTAAGTAATTACTGTAGAAAACATTTCTAAAGGCTAGGCTTTCATGATTATTTTAGGAGCTATTTACATTTCAATGTAAAAACACAGAAAGCATAATTAAAATTTAGCAAACTGATCTGAAAAAGAGTTAAAGTTGTTATTGTGATAACAATTTGGCATCAGTATCATTTTATGAGTAATAAAGACCTGAATATTTATTTTCGTACTGGATGGATTTTTTACACGCATTCATCTTGGGTTGATTAATTTCGGACTCATTTTCTATGCAAGAAAAGTACATCACGGTATTTGCTTCAAATCAGCTTTTCTCTTACTGGCAGAGTTTGATGAATTATTTTAATAATTTAAGGTTTCTCACTGATACCGTCCAGTGGCAAAGTTTTTTAATTTAGAATATACCCTAATTTTTATTTTTAGTGTTGTCATATGCCTCCACAATTCCAGATTTGTTAAAGTTTCATTCATAACCTAGGAAATAATGTTATAAAATTTTGTTTATATATTTTTTTCTGATTTATACTTACTCAGGAACAGAATGATAATTTAGGATAATTTCAGAGGGCCACCCTGGTTTGGATCTGTCCCCAAATCCCCATCATCTCCATCCCACCAGCTTGGTAATACAGCAGAACAAGCGTCTGAGGTTGGCATGTAATGATTGGCAGGTACCTGGAAACCTGTTCTGGCTTTTCATATATAAGGAAAACTTAATTGGCACATATGACATTAGGTTATCAGAAGTGGAAGGAATTGCCAGAAAACGCCAATGATAAGATTCAAACCTCACCATCTGATCATAATTACAAGAGTTATCAGCAACCAACAGAATGAGTTGCAATAGAGCTATGTCGTAAATATGAGTACACTTAGAAACTACCGAACTGAAAAATGATTTTGATGATTGGAAACCCATTTCCGTATAGCAGGAGACATTCATATGGGTCACAGAAGGTTAATATTAATATGAATATAGTTAAAACTAATTAAAGCACTCATGGAAAATAGAAATTTTACTAATTTACATTAAAGTGATTTGTAATTAAAGTTACAAGGAATTATCTCCAAACCAGGGCCATGTTTCCAGATGATTTTACAGGTGCATGGTTTCAATCAGGCACCAGTTTTGTCCATTCTATCCCAAAACTCTCTCCCAAATATGACCTCTTGTCTTTCTCTCCATCATCATTATTCTCATCTAAGACACATCACCTCTCACCTGCACTAAGTGACCACCCAGTTGTTCACTGCACGTTAATTCTTGAACTTTTCCAGGTTGTCCTCCACAGTTCATTCAGGAACCACTTAACACATGTATCTGTGGTGTCTCTCAGCCTTCCTCTCCCATCCTTGTCCCTCTCCTTCTCCCCCTCTATCTTCCCACTTGTTCTTCTTGATTAGCTTCTCATTCCCTCTGGATAAAGACCATCAAGATGAGAACTTTGTCTTAAAAGGGGTTCTACTTAGCAGTATATCCCCAGGTAAAACACCTGGCATGTAGTAGATGTTCAATAAATAAATATATGTCAAATTAATGAATAATGGGGGAATAGAAATAGACATACCAGTCAATAGGAGACATTATTCAGAAACAGAGCAAAGTAGAATTACCAGAAAGGCATTACAAATCACTAGGGAATCAGTGTTGTAGGGACAAGCAACTGGCCGACCATTTGGAGGAGGAGGAGTTTGAATCCTTCTCATACGCCATATACCAAAGTGTATTCCAGATGTCTATCAATTTAAATGCAAATAAGTAAATAAATACATACATACATAATTGTACAGGACAAAAATGCATTTATATAATCCTGAGATGAGAAAAGACTTGAAGGACTTTATGTACAGAAAACCAAGAGCAGAAATAATTTTTTAAGTGGATATTTGACAACATAAAAATTAAAGCTTTCATACCAAAAAAAGGAAAATAAATTAAATTGTAATACAAATGAAAAATGAGGGAAAATACTTGCAATATATATATCAAAGCATTATTCTCTTTAAACTCTTATAAATTGATTAGGAAGAGATGAATATATCAATGAAAAATAGGCAGTTTACAAAATAAGAAAACGAAAATGTGGCGGTTTACAAAGTAAGAACCACAAATCACTAATAAAAATATGCAAAGAAGAAAGTATTCAGCTTTGCTAGGAGTCAAAGTGAAAGAAGAAAGCATTCTTTTTAAAAATAATAATCCCTGGTGTCCATGAAATTGTGTTGAAATTATTTACCTTTCAGTTGGCTGGTAGGAGTACAGTTGGTTCAGAGTTTTTGAAGAGCAGCTAAATAGAATATATCAAAAGGCTTAGAAGTGTTTATATACTCAACCAATTGCTGAATTTAGGCAGTTTATGCTAAGAAAATAATACAAGACAGAAGCACAGATTCATGCCCAAAATATTCATCCTAGCATTCTTTACAATTGTGAATATATGGAAGCAACCTAAATATGCAACAATTTAAAAATTGATATGTTATCATATATGTCAGAATATTATGCAGCAGATTAAAATTATATCAACAAACAGTATTCAACAAAATGGGAAATGCTTAAGCTATTAAGGTAAAATGTATGTGCAGAATAGCGGTAATAAACATGCCTAGAAGGAAAGAAACGCAGAATGTTTTCTCTGAAGGTAGGATTTGTGTATTAAGCTTATATTACTTCTACATTGTGAAAAAATATTTTGTTTAAATAAGGTTCAACAATTTTAGCAACATAACCAAGAAATATCTTGTCCCAAGTGCTAAAACTAAATTTAAAATGTTCAAAATATTTTAAAAGCAGAACGACTGATTTGAGAAGTCAGCCTGTCTGTCCTGTAATAGTTTGGGTTAAGGATGTTTATTATATGCAACAATGAGTTTTGTTCACTGAGTTAAAATTACCTGTGATATTTAATTAAATATTTGTTCGGGCAATAAGTTTTAACAAACTTTAGTCATTGACATATATAACTGAAAAACAGTAGTATGATTAAAAAGTATATGAATGTCAAGACGTTTTATGCTCGTTTGTTTCCATCTTGCAGAAGTTACTTAAAATGCATTTGTTTGGGTATATCCCTGAAGTCTAGGTAACTTTACAATTAATTTCCATGTTTTGAAAATGTGTCTATAATAATGGCATCCAAATGATAGCAGAACTGTTCATTATGTTTTTAAATATTTTAACATAATTCAGTGAAACTGTGTTTGGCGTCACCTAAACCACCCCTGGTTTGTGTGGAAGGTCACTCTATCAGCCAGCTCAGTTTGGGTTGTGCTGTATTATACAACAGCCTATAGCTGACCAGTCGAGATAAGCGGAGAAAGATGATCTAGAAGAAACACAGGGCTCCTATTGAATAGGATATTCTTTTTATATTATAAAACCTTCACATGTTTATTTCATGTCATTTGAAGAAGGTGAATTAAGACATTTTCATTCTCTGGGAAACGACATCATTGTCATCATATCATCTAACAACACATGTTTATTTATTTTTAGCTGCTTCTTTGCTTTGCATTCAAGCAGATGAGCTACAAGAAGCTCTCACCTCCCACTGCGTGGTCACTAGAGGAGAAACCATCATACGACCCAATACCGTAGAGAAAGCTACTGACGTCAGGGATGCAACAGCGAAAACTTTATATGGACGCCTGTTTAGTTGGATAGTCAATTGCATTAACAGCTTACTGAAGCACAACGCATCACCCAGGTAAAAAACTTTATAGAACTTGTTCCCCAAACGTCAGGTGATGTAAATCTGTTTTCTAATTTACTGATTTGTCTGTGAGTCCCTTTGAAAATGTTTCTAATTGGTGTCATTTAATTATTAAACTTTTGTTTCTAGTTTAAGCTCTGCTTTATTTCCTAATGGTGCCACTTCATTGCATCAGGTAGCTATAAAACTTTAAAACTGCTGGGACACAGAAACTGTAGCAACATGAATAAACATAATAGAAAGTGATTTTTTAATGTGACTTCTTACTGTCAATTTATATGTTCTTTTAATTAGAAGGTGTACTGTGAAGCATATACCATTTTTTACTTGCAGAGAATGTCTATTCAGCAGTTCTTTGTCTTTGTTTTGAGGGATTGAATTAAATTTTCAAGGCAAAGGAAAACTTTCTTTTCATAGTTTAACTCTCATTATAACCCAGCAGGGGTACATATGATCTTCAATGAAATTTGGTTAAGAAATGCTGTAGATAGCTAGTAAGTGATAGAGCAAGATGTGAACAGTAGTGTTATCTGACCATAACAGATGCAAAATGCAGCTTAAGTCTCCAGCCTGTCTAGTGCCTTATCTGAAATCGCAGCCACCATTGAGTGCTCTCTGTACACCAGGGATTGTGCCGAGATATATCCTTACATTTACATCCAAAGCTTTGTTCTCCTATAAATTATATATTCTTTAGAAATTGGTATGTGAAAAATATGGTGGATTCCTACCTTAAGATCACCTCTTTCACACTTGCTTACTAAGCATAAAAGACCATTTCATATACATTTCAGGGGTGTAATTCACTGTTATTTTTCCACTAAAATACACACCACACCATAGTAGCATTCAGACTATCCAAGAGAGTTAAGAACATCGAGGAATAACGTTCTTAAGTCTCTCTCCCTCAAAATTAGTGAACAGAGGTAACCATTGTGGAGGAGCAGGGCAAAGTTGCATCTGGAATATTGAATTGTGAAATAGTATTGAATTGTATTTTAAATTATTTCATTATGATATAAATTAATATATATTTATATCTTTCTCCAGGTTACTGTTCATCCCATATTAAAAATTATGAGTGGATAATTAAAAACCAAATAACAGTTCTTTAAAATAAGTAAAATATCTTTAGCAGGATGTTTTGATTGTCCTAAAATGAGAGACTAAATACTCTTTCACTGAATTTTTGCTTTTCTGGTATGGTTTTTACTGAACACATTCATACTATATTCTGAGCGCTGGCTAGGTTTTCCCTGTGATTCATGACTCTAGGAGTAGTTTCTGTAGCACAAGGAAAATATTATACTGTCTACATATTAAAATGAATGCTACCTAGTTAATGTTCTGTGGAGGGAAACTTTTTCAATTAAGAAAATTTTCGCACGGACATATATACACTACCAAATGTAAAATAGATAGCTAGTGGGAAGCAGCCACATAGCATAGGGAGATCAGCTCGGTGCTTTGTGACCACCTAGAGGGGTGGGATAGGGAGGGTGGGAGGGAGACGCAAGAGGGAGGAAATATGGAGATATATGTATATATATATAGGTGATTCACTTTGTTATACAGCAGAAACTAACACACCATTGTAAAGCAATTATACTCCAATAAAGATGTTAAAAAAATTTAAAAAAAAAAAAAAAAGAAAGAAAAAATTTTCACCCTATGTCCTGGTAGTAGTTTCTTAGCTAAATAACAAAAGTGACTCTGAGATACCCTGCTTTGAATTACCTCCTAAGAAAATAAATAAGAACTCAAAATAATGCCTCTTCAATCTTCCAGTGGGAATGATGATGAGCTAAGCATTGGCATTCTGGATATATTTGGCTTTGAAAATTTCAAAAAAAATTCCTTTGAGCAGCTGTGCATTAACATTGCAAATGAACAAATTCAGTTTTATTTCAATCAACATGTGTTCGCCTGGGAACAGGTAAGTTGAGGTGCTTTGTTATATATAGTATTGATGCATGCAGTGTGTGTGTTCTGTGGAGAATTGTACTATGAAGCAGGATCTAAATCATAGATTGAAAGCCTGAAACATTTAATAAAGACCAAAAAAGATTTCCTTTTCTCCATGCTCATTATAAAAACAAAAACAAGCCCCAAAGCTGGTATGAATGTAGTGTATCTTGATACGTGATGCTGAGTGTACTCCACCAAAGATCACTGGACTCTTCTCCAAAACTTAGCACGTCTGAGTCCTTGCAAACAAAGAAGTTTCCTTTGGAAATTTAAGTAAGCAGATGTGTCTAGCTCTTTCTCTTTCTGTAGACTGCATAGCTGAAATTCTGTTTGAAATGTAAATATCCATCTAAAATGCATTAAACTTCAGAATTCCAGTTGCTAGGCAGCAGAACGCAAGATAATGGATTTGATGTAAATGCCATGAAACGGTAATTTTGTCACAGTACAATGTGTAATAATGATTCAGCTTCAAAAGTCAGAAACTCACTTGCATTGCATTTGGCAAAACGTTAGTGTTAAAATTATTTATTTAATCAAGTCTAAAAGAAATAGTGGTATTTTATATCATTTAGTGTGCTATTTCTCCTTTAAATAATATTAAATTGTTTTGTGTTTACTGATTAAAACTGAGGTTTTTGTTTAAATTTGAGATAAATTAGAGGTACATGAGCCTCTTTTGCTTCAAAATATTTAGCCTTATTGCAAATTTACTTTGAGATCACATCTTGAAAACAGTAGTTGCACAAAAAATGTTTGGATTGTGACATTTCTTAGGTCAAAAAAGGGACATAAATTTAAGATTTTATCTGTGTTTGCACAGCTCTCATCTACCCCAGATTCTTGTTCATCACATACTCATTCTGTCACCCTCTCCCTCTACCCCTTCTCCACTCCTCTCCAGTAGTGCCATCCTTTGGCCTAGTTATATGATGAAATCCTTTAAAGTCTTTAAAAACAGAGCCCTTCTCCAGCCTGCTATGTCTGCAGCCATAGCCCTCCCCCTTCCCTTCATAGCCAGGCTCCTTGAAAACATATTCAACCTTCACTGTAATGTATTGATTTCTTCCCCGCCTGGGTACATTGAGTCCGTGGTATCTGGCTACTGGAAGGGCCCTTCTTAATCTCATCACTCATTAGTATCAGAAACATTTTAGTCTCCACATTACTATTATCAACCCTGTTGACAGATTCCTGTTTCTGGTAAATCCCTCTTTTGTCATCCCTAACACGCTTTCTGTTTCTCTTGCTCTCTGATGGGTTCCTCCTTTACTCTTCCTGCACCAGCCCATAAATCCGTGGTTCTTAACCCTGGCTACATATGTGAATCAGTTGGGTAAAATCCCAGTGCTCAGATCCTATCCCACACCCATTAAGTCAGGTATCGTCGAATGAGACCTAGCTATCACTATTTTTCAAAGGTTCCCAGTCTATTCCAATGTGCAGCCAATTACTGCCCTAAATGCTAGCTCCCAATGGGTTCCATTTTTGACCTCTTCTTATATTCACTAGGAAAGACTCTATTTCCAATATTTCAACTACTCCCTAAATGCTAGGGATGCTTCAGTCCTCACCTCCAGCCCATGCCTCTCTCTAAACCTCCCCTGATTAGGACAGCTTCCAGAACTTTATCCAGAATTGAACCCATCATCTTTCCCTCCCACTTATATTCTTTCTTAGAGAATGGCATCTCTGTCCACCAGCTTATTGAAGCCAAAGATGTTATGTTACATTTCATTTCTCATTTCTGAAATCCAAAAAATCAGTGAGACTTATTCTTACTCCTCCCTCCCCTATGGTCCAGTAAAAACATTTGACATTTGACATCACAGTATTTAGTTTCCATTTTTGCTCTCTCTCACTAGGCTGAAGACTCCTTGAGGTCAAGGATTGTGGGATTGTGTATTAATTCTTTTTGTATCTTCAGAGCCTGACATATAGCAAATGCTCAATAAATATTTATTAATCAACGTCATCTTGCTTTAATGACTCACAGTGTTCACAGAATCCATTCTAACCAGAAATTGAAATAAGTAAATATTTTTTGGTTTGGACTTTTTGATAGGGATCTATTAGGATTACTTGCTTCATGGGACCAGGTGTGTCTTTGTGTATTTCCCCATCTGATTAATTAATTAACAACTTGTGTTAGTAGACTTCTATTATTCTTCTCTTTGGGGGGTTGAGGTTAGAACCTGATTTTGTTGGAACTACCCTTTAAACCCGTGTACATATCTTTCAATAATTATTCGCTTTTCACTTTTTTATGAAATTGTAGTTTACAGTTCACTTTGATTGATAGCCTTGAATTTCATTCATCATTCTAATGCTCTTAATTGTTTTGTCTTTGGGCTTGCTGCAAATGAAACTACTCTAATATGGCTCCTTTAAAAATATCCTTGAGAGGCTTTCAGGACAAAACCAAGTCAAAATTGCCCCAACAAATTAAAAATGTAACTAGGATCCAAGATTATGCAAAGCACTTTGAGGAATTAAGGCCATTCCCAGTCCTTTCAATTGCCTTCCTAGGGTAACGACCCAAGCATCCCTACTTCATAATCTTACGGACCAAGCATTGGCAACTGAGTGATCAGGTCAGTGAATCTGTGATCTGGTGGACACAGGAGTAGTCAGAGATTCTGTTGGTTTTAACGTGTGTGTGCACCTGTTTGGGTTTCTTTTTCTTTCACTCTGTCACTTACGTGTGAAAGCAAAAATTGTAACTGAGAAATGCTTATGTAGCTGTATGTATTAGCTACCACAGATAAAGAGAGCACATTTACACCAATTTCTATACATAAGAAACAGCTACTTAAGCCAAATCATTAATTAAAATCATGGTCACACTTCTTCTGGTCAAATGTAATCATAGGTTTGACCTAAGAGCTCCTTCGCTTAGTAAAGCTGTTATTGCTTATCAGGAAGACGTAATGTTCTCAGTTTCATGGACATACACATGATCTATCCAATCTGAGCAAGACACAAGCCTTGGGTAGCATCTACACAGATGAAACCACTTCTGGTTCTGCTTTAATCAACAAATATTATCTTTATCGTCAGTCCTACAACATTGGGACATAAAGTTTAGCTAAAGGCGTTTCCTGTTTTGCCCCAGTTCTGTTTGCATGTGATGTACAGTAAAGTTGGTTATGAAGGTATTTTGAATATCATTTTCCTATTACTTTCTATTAAAACAATAATCAATAGACTATAGTAAAACATGTTTAGTGAAAGACTTTATGACAGTGACCTAATCCATAGTTTGTTGAGTGGATAGTTTTGTTTCTCAGAATGGTTGCCTCCAACTAACCATTTGTATACCTTTTGAAACATATTCCTAAGTCTGGGAACCTCATTTTTTAAAAAAAATTATTTATTTGGTTGCACGCAGTCTTAGTTGCGGCATGCAGGCTCCTTAGTTGTGGCATGCAAATTCTTAGTTGCAGCATGCATGATCTAGTTCCCTGACCAGGGATCGAACGCGGGCCCCCTGCATTGGGAGTGCGGAGACTTTTCCACTGGGCCACCAGGGAAGTCCCTGGGAACTTCATTTTTAACTCACTGGCAGCTATGCCTCTTTTCTTCTCAAAACCTACATTTCTATGGACATAAATTATATTCCTCGTAATCTCAACCCACAACCAAGAGCATCCAGAACTTGTATCTTTTTTCTCCTTACTATCTAGATATTTAGAATGTCTAAGACAGTAGGTCTAGAGTAGTATTGTTTTTCTAATGTGTATAATATATAGCTCCTGAAAATTGTCTGGTTTGATATTTCATTTGAAGCTAATATTTGAATATAACATTGGAAGCTTCCATACTTTTACAGCACTAGAAGAACCATTTGACTTTAATAAAATTTAAAGGAACAATTTATATCTGAAAACAGTATTTTGAAAGTTAGATAATAATCTAGGTCCCCTCCCCTGCAAATAGGTGATGAGGAATATGGTTGTAATCTTTTAAAATTCAAGACTCAATCAAACTCTGCTAAATAAGTTGCAACTGAAAAGTGTATACTTTTCTGTCAACTTTATTAATTCCACAAATAGAGTATTCATATTTCAACCTTCCCTATTTGATTTGTAGAGCATTATTTTATGCACATTGTTTACTTCCATATTTTTCAAAAAGCTTTTAATTAGCAGCTCAAAGAGCAGCAAACAAGCCATCGCATTTCTAATAAGGGAGGCATCTTTTCGAAATAGCCCTCACACTGAATCTCCATGGTAATTTGTAGCCAAGACTTTGCTTTTGTTGGGTTTGTTTTTGCTTATTTTCTGGTTTTCTTCCATATGAAAGGGAGCTCAATGAACACTAACGATGGATTAGTCCCCCATGGGCATGAGTTTGAATTGGAATAAATGCCATTGTTCTTTAGGCCCAGAACTCATGTATGATACTACAAAGCATTGCTCTAGAATCCTGAAGATTCACTCTACTTCCTCATATGCCCATCTATACCTAGGATAAGCTTTCTGATCCATTAGTGCAGCACATTTTTCTCACTGTTAACTGAGCTAAAGTTTTTTGGGTTTTTTTTTTTTTTTTTTGGCTGTATTGGGTCTTCATTGCTGCGCGAGGGCATTTTTCTCGTTGCGGTGTGCAGGCTTTTCATTGTGGTGTCTTCTCTTGTTGCAGAGCACCAGCTCTAGGCGCACAGGCTTCAGTAGTTGTGGCACACAGGCTCAGTAGTTGTGGCTTGCGGGCTCTAGAGCACAGGCTCAGTAGTTGTGGTGCACGGGCTTAGGTGCTCCGCAGCATGTGGGATCTTCCCAGACCAGGGCTTGAACCCGTGTCCCCTGCATTGGCAGGCGGATTCTTAACCACTGCATCACCAGGGAAGTCCCTAAAGTTTGTTTCTAAAATGAGCTATTAGTATTTGTTTTGCTAAAATATAGGCATACATATATATACATATATAATTTATATATGCACTCATGGGTTTAAAATTAAAAGTCAGAAGTCATCTTATAAGCAGGAAGCTATTTACAGCACGAAATGGAAACAATAACTGCAATTATGGCTCTGGCTTCTCACAGAAACTGATGTGTATGAATTTTATCTCCAGCTGTTCATATCCTAAAGTTTAAAGCTTTTGAGGATTTGAATGTGGGCTCCAACACATAATTTGTGGCAATTACAAAGAACAAAGATTCGTTCAATTACATAGTATCTATCCTTGCAACGTTTTTTATCATCATAAAGTAAAAAGAATCAGTCATCTGGTAAAAAAATATGTGGGTAATTCGAAACAAACCCCTTATAAATGTCTTCAAATTGTTTTGCTTGCAAAGTGTGAATTTTTATCTTATATCCAGCTTTCTTCCCTACTGCACACGCCATATGTGTGTGATGGTGGTGGCATTTGTCTTATGTGAGCTCTCCAAGGGATAAAGGCAATTTTACAGGCATTTTCCTTAAGCATTAAGACAGCTGTACATTTAAGAAACCCTTGGTATGCAATAAATCTTCCTTTATAAATGCTTGGCCAAGTTTTAGGCTACTGTTTGAGATCACACACAAATGTTCCTTAAACTTCTCACCTACTAAGTGAGCATGAAAGCTGGTACCCAAATGAGTAGATACACGTGGCACATCCCTGCAGCATCTCCCGGCTGTGAGCGGGCCACCCTCCCTCTCTGGCTCCCGCAGGCAGCCTCCTGGGCTCCCGGGTCCTCCCCGTCCCTCCCTCAACACCCATGCTGCACTCAGTCTACTTCTTTTCTATCAGTGAAGTTGGCCAACACCCTGAATGTGATGTGAGGATTTGTGGTACTTATTTTGACAATTTTTATTTTTAAAAATCTTTTAATTATGGTTAAAAATAATTTTGAGTGAAATATACAGTGAGGAGCATCAATCCGTATACGGTTACTGTAGGAGCATCGATCGTGTACAGTTACTATAGGAGCATCGATCCGTATATGGTTACTGTAGGAGCATCGATCGTATACGGTTACTGTAGGAGCATCGATCCGTATATGGTTACTGTAGGAGCATCGATCCGTATACAGTTACTGTAGGAGCATCGATCCGTATACAGTTACTATAGGAGCATCAATCTGTATACAGTTACTATAGTTTTCTACATGTAAGATTAGAACATAGCATTGACAAACTGAAATAAAATTTTTTGGTAAAGACATAGACATGACAGTAAAGCAAAAATAGTTTAAGGTGAAAGAGATCCCGGCGTATAGAAAACTACATGTCGTCTGAATTCCTAACTGAAATTCCTCCTTATCCTAAACCAATACCTGTCAATAGAATATAAATTTGTAAAATCCTTTATGGCTTTTAAAGACTTTTCAAGGTTAGGTACCACATACAAAAAGTGACTAGATGAAACTTTTCATCTCAAAATGTATATATCTCTTTTTCTGAAAAAGGAAGCTCTTCTAGAGAACATCATTTAAATCTCCTTTCTCCAAAGTTCTTAAATATATGTAAAATATAACATGTATATTTTATTAGGAATTATGCAAAATACTTTCTCATTAGTTTACTTGTCAAATTCTGAATTAGTGACCTATGTCATTTCAAATGAATGATGATCAACATTCTCTTTGGCTTGCTATTAACGTAAAAATGAACGAAACCATTGATATCAGCTTTGAATAGAAAATACCGAAAGAAATAGATTTCCAATCATAAATTTTACTTAACATCAAGAGTTTAGATTTTTACAGCATGCATATTTACCACTGTGCTTTCTTCATTTTTAGTTTTTTTTTTAATACTTAGCTACTTCAGTAAAATGTTATTACTAAAAATAATATGTATATATAGAAAGAGAGCAAATGATAAAGCAAATGCAGTAAAATGCTAGGGATCGGGGAACTTGGGTAAAGGGTACGTGGGAATTCTTTGTACTGTTCTTGCCCCTTTTCTGTTAGTTTGAAATTATTCCAAGATAAAGAGTGGCAAAATTTCTTTTTTCACTATAATAAACATACTCAGTGCACCTCGAGTACTGATAACACCCTAAATCCTAGATTTTCAACCTATAAAGCCTTTCTCTTAGAGTGAGTAACTTCTCAATGGTTTCTTTCCACGCGGGCAGTATTTTCATGAGTGTGTACACTCATATGAGAAGTTGGTGAGTAGGAATTCTTTTACTAAAAGACAGGCGTCAGGGAATAAATGTGTATGTGGCTTCTTCCCCCTTGTAAATATTCTGTCAACAGAATGTTTATTCATTTATTCATTAAGTTTCACAGCACAGTCAGGCAGTTTTGGCATTCTGAAATGTTAGAACCAGAAGAAACCTAAATAGATCATTTATATTTCATAGATACAAATGACTCCCTGTGACTTGCCCAACGTTCCAGGCTGGTTAAACAAAGCCAGGGCCGGAATCTGGGTCTTCTGATACCCATCCAGGATATTCTCACGAACAAACAAATAAGCGAAGTTCAGAAGAAACAAGGAACTTACAAAGTATTCTCTTGTACAGAAGAAAACATGCTCCATCTAGTTGAAGAAAGAAAGAAGGAAGAAGGGAGAGGGGAAGGAGGGGAGGAAAAAGAGAGAAAGACAGTATTTTCACATGAAAGGCCAAGGAGAATCAACGGAAGTCTGGAAGGAAGGAGACTGGAGAGAACAGTAACACTGAGGCGGTTGGCAGTGGTGACAGAGACTGTGACAGCCGGAGAGCTTAGAGACCACCTAACAGGAAGGATATAGACCTAGGAGATGGAACAACTGAAAAAGAGAATATAGCAAAAGCAAAGAAATCCTAGGATGTAACTTAAAGGTTGGAATGGAAAGGCAGAGAGCATTCTTGCTATGCTCTAAAGGGCAGGAACTCTACCTTTTTCATCTTTCTTTCTACCTTCCCCAGTCCCACCTGCCCCTAAATATACACATGGCAGGTGCTCCACAAATGTTCAATTTCACTATGTAGCATTGTCTGCAACGATCTACACAGAGACGGTGCCACAAACCTAGGCGAACTGCAAATACCGTCTGATATAAATCCCATTCATTCTTCTCCCATGACTTGAAGCAGAGAATCATTAAAAAGTGGACTAAACTTATAAAAATAAGAGAGAGTGATTTATGACTTGAAACAGCAAACACAGAGAATAAATATTGAGGATCCTCTAAACCAACTGTTAAAATACTTCCAGATTCTAAAATACCTAAAACTGTGGAGCAGTGTCAGGTAATGGACTTACCTACATGAGAAGGATATGACTTCATTTCCCAGGTGCAAGTTCAGTGTAAGACTTCAGTGTGCCCTGTTACTGCATATACCCATCTTGCATGAAAGAAAATACCATGTAAGCCAAACTCCTTGATTGAAACCTTGATTTCGGGAAGCTCTTTTTGAAACTTCAGACTTAGCCCAAACTACCAGATGGTAGTAAAAACATATTCTCCAACAGTAAAATGATAACGTGGTGCTTTGGGGGGGATAGGTAAGACCTGTTTATCCTTTACATGATGATGCAGTCTGCTAGGCTGCCTATATACTGTGTATACTTGAAAGTTCCTAAGAGAATAGATCTTAAATGTTCTCACCAAAAAAAAAAAAAAAAAAAAAAGGTAATTATGTGATGGGATGGAGTTGTTAGCTAACTCTGTGGTGGTCATCATTTTTCAGTATATAAGTGTATCAAATCAAGACATTGTACACCTAAAACTTACACAGTGTTCTGTGTCGATTCTATTTCAATAAAGCTGGGGGAGGAGAAAGAAGATAATTTCCCAGGAAAGTCACTCAGAGCTCCATTCATTCATTTGTAATTTATTTAACACACCCAAGTCTCCCTAGAGACAGAGGAAAAGGGTACAGAGGGGAATAAAAGTTCTGTCCTCATGGAGTTTTCATTCTAATGAGAGAGAGGGAGGATAAGTGAAAATGCTAGAAATACTGTGAAATAATTTAAAGCATGATGGCTGGGACAGGGCAGGGATAGAGAGTGACCAGTGGAGGAATGGGTATTGCTGGGTCAGACCAGGAGACGGGGAAGGGGCTCTCTGAGGGGGTGAGACCTGAGTGATACGCGTGGAGCCTTTACTGTGTTGGTGTTCCATGCTGAGCAGTCCACGCTTGCATTTTCACCTGCCTTAGGAGCATGTGGAAGCTTGCAGCCCTATCAGTTTATGGTGGCCACCCTCCCACGCTGCTGTGTGAGTCTGAGGACTCAAGGTAGTAATCTCAAATCCCTCCTGGCCCAAAGTATTTAAGCTTGTTGTTGAGGCCGTAGCTGCGGATGCATCTTCCGTAGGCTCTCTTACTGCTATGTCCTTCCACGCCTCACACTCAAAGTTCAATGCAGAACAAGGAGATCTTGTTTCAGGCATGAGGTTTTCTAACACCCACGGCTTCTCACTTCCTTTCTCCTTGATGTATGCTTAAAATGATCCCTTTTTCAAAAGGGAATTGGGGGCCTCTCCACAGAGTAGGGATTATATATGTTAAACAGCTCAGCTTTACTGTAGTTAACAGCTCTACTCATCTGCTTTAAATGTATTTGTTTAATGTACAGGACATAGAGGACTTTCTGAGTAGTTACATGAGCTACATTTGTCCACATATACTTAAAAACAACTGAACATTTCGAAATCATTACGGCCATAAAAATACATAATATGTTGTTTTAGGCGTGATAACTTTACTAAAAGCGAGTGCTTTGTGAATCCTGAGTGACAGCATTTTTTCTCCATTGGTTTGCCTGGAGATACTAACAAGTATCTTAAAGGTCTAAGCCCATTGTTTTCCAAGTTACTCTGCTCTGTATGACCTGCCACCGAAGCACTCAGCGGATTTTGACACAGGCAAATAGAAGTGACAAATGCATTGATTTAGACCATAACCTTGAACGCTTTCCACAGAAAATATACAAAACCTCTTTTGAACTTTGCAGTTGCCATTTAAGCTATAATATGCTGTCAGCATAATGTGTCTGACAGTCACGTAATTCTAGGTCTGTGTACATCTCCCAAGGTTACCTTCAAGTGAAAAAGCTGTGAAACTTCAAACATTGTTTCCATTTTTTGTACTGGGTAAACTGAATGTCTTTCAGGTGATCTAACTTTTAGACCAGTGGGTTCTGCCTCATTTTTACATATTAGATTTTGTTTTATTTAAAAATATACATTTACTTTTTTTCCTGGTGACACTCTTGACTGTGATTTCAATTTTATAAGGCCCCAAAAGCAGAGATTAAAACTTTGGCTTATGAAATGCCCCACCTGCCGTTGGCTAAATTCATCCATGAAGATCCCAGAAAGAAATTCTCTTTCTCTGAACTCCTGTAGTACATCGTACCTAGCATTTATCTATCCCGTGTTACCTTGCATTTTGGGTATTTATTTACAAAACTAATCACTCAAATTTTATCTTAAATTCACTGAGGACAGAGAGTTTGTTTTAAACATCCTTTTATCACCCATCACAGTGCCTTATTATAAGGTGTTCAATGAAAATATTTAATGAATTAAAGAATATATTAAAATGGTAATGAAAGTAGCCTGTAACTTTCGTTTGTGAATGGTGCAGGGCATTCTTCCCCAGTCAGCAATTATTTGATACACTTCCCCAGTAATAGTTGCTTTATCACCTGAGAAAGTGAGGGGAACCCTCCATGTAAGCATCACTACAAGTCCGAGTTCAGAGGTCGTCTATGTCCTGTCTTTTACACATTGCAGCACTGGGGGTGAGGGGGACCCAGTATGAAGGCAAAAGTCATAGAAGCAAAGCTACAGCACAATTCTTCTTGTCATTTTTGTAAAATAGATCATCAGTATCTATGTTGTGCTGGTACCAACATCTTACAGTAATTATTGTTTTTATTTTATGCATTTTATATCATACTCCACCACAAATGATTACTAGTGATTACCAGATATTATTACTTTGTTAGATGGAGATTGTTACTTCTGTTTAGTAGATGAAAAAACAGAAGTTTAAAAAGTAAGAAAATTCCAAAGGAATATATGGTTCGTCAAGTGGCAGAGCCCAGATGGGAACCTACGTGTTCTTGGTTCTCCAGCCATTGGTTGTTCCTGTGACCCACAGCCGTTCACCCCAAACAATGTAAATGTCATCATGACTGAAAAACTATGTTCTTGAGAGATCCAGCATTTCTGAATTTAGATAAAAGGCTTAAATTGGGGGAAGTGTAACCCTAAGATATACCTAATTAATATTCTATCAATTCTGGAACATGATTTTATTACTGCTCATTAACAACATAGTCTCCTGCATCTGGAAAACTTGAGATGCCTGTAATTCTAGTATAGAAGCTAGAAACTTTTTATTACTACCCTGAGTATCATCAGTGCTAACTTTAATGAACTGGCACTTCTGGGGAGAGAGAAATAAAATGATACCCTCAGCTTAAGGGCAAGGTCGTAGGGAGTAATTTTTTATCATGTGTGTAAAGTAGAATTTTAGGTAGTTGCTGCCAAGTTACATATTGTTCACAAAATTTTAAGTGTTTCTATACATCTCATGTTCCGTTACAGAATGAATACATAAATGAAGATGTGGATGCTAGAGTTATTGAATACGAAGATAACCGGCCTCTCCTAGATATGTTCCTGCAGAAGCCAATGGGTTTACTGTCCCTCCTCGATGAAGAGTGTAGATTTCCCAAGGCCACCGACCAGACTCTTGTAGGTGAGTTTTAAATTCAGTATGTCTACATAGTTTTCATGTAATACGGTCATGTAGTTATGAATGACTTAAAAAAATGTTTTTAAATATCTAGTAGAGTATTGCTGTGACAAAGCCTGCGTATCTAACTTTGGGGAAGAGGCTTTGGATCTAATACCTAGACCAGTGAATGTTTATAATAGGGTGAAATATTTAGTGATGAATTAAACAAGTTTCAGTATTGGACTTCTCCTTATATTATGGTAGAGCCCCAATCATAGGATTTTATGTTAGAAATGACCTTAGTAATTATCCAGCCCAAAACTAGAAATTGGAGGACAGGGCAAAAGGACAGCTCCAGAATTGGAAATGAGATACCTAACAGGGAGGAAATAAATTCATCTGTGATGTTCTCGTCATTTATCTGACTCACTGATTGCCTATTCTCTCCTCTAGTTGGACGATACTAGATGGAAAAGAAAATAACCCCAACGTGGTGGGGAAATCATTTCATACTAGTCCCTTGATTTTGATGTTAAAATGTACCTTCTAGGACATGAAATAACAGAGAACTTGTGCTGGTAAAACTGTTGTAGACATGCCTGTATGATCCTATTGTGTTTCCTATGTAATCAGTAACAACCTATAGCTCTTCTTATAAAAAAGAGAACCAAAATACCAAATTTCTAGGCTCATGGCTTCACATCCAGCTGTGTTTCAAAGCTCTCTGGACAATCTCAAGTACTTAGTTTCCTCCCTCTGTACCAGTGGTTCTTAAAATGGGGTCCCCAGGCCAGGAACATCAGTATCCCCTGGGAACTTGCTAGAAATGTTAATTTTTGGATCCCACTCCAGACCTGTTGAGTCAGAAACTCTGGGGGTGGGACCCAGCAGTCTATTTTAACAAACCCTCCAGGTGATTCTGCTGCTTGCTAAGGTTTGAGACCTGCTGACCTAAATCATATTGGAATGGTAAAATTCATGATCTCAAGTTTTGCCTTACCATTTATAATTATATTACAAATCTGCTTGTAATAACTATATAAAATTTTCTGTGTTTATTCACTGCACATTTTCCATTTTATGGTGAAAGAGATGATTCTGTCAGTTGGTTTTTTGTTTTTTGTTTTTTGTTTTTTGCGGTACGTGGACCTCTCACTGTTGTGGCCTCTCCCGTTGCGGAGCACAGGCTCCGGATGCGCAGGCTCAGTGGCCATGGCTCACGGGCCCAGCCGCTCCACAGCATGTGGGATCCTCCCAGACTGGGGCACGAACCCGTGTCCCCTGCATCGGCAGGCGGACTCTCAACCACTGCTCCACCAGGGAAGCCCTCAATCGGTATTTTTTGAGGCCCTCCTACATGCTTGATATTGGAGTTAAATTTTTTTCTACAGAAAAATTTGAAGGTAATCTGAAATCACAGTACTTCTGGAGGCCTAAAAGAATGGAAGTTAGTTTTGGAATTCACCATTATGCAGGAAAGGTAAGAACTCTGAAACATTATAACTGAGTTTCTCTTTAGTCTTTCATTGAATAATAAGGCCACGAAAATTATGGCCCAAAATATTTATAGATGGCTGTAATGATATAAAGAGTACATCTTTCTGATCCTGAGGTGTGGCTTGGCATGTGGTTGGCTGCCAATGGGTACCTATTTTTTTCTTCTTTTAATGATAGCTGAGAACCTTTTGTATAAACTGCCTTCTTCAGACTTGAGTTGCTTCTCTGTCCATGGCAGCCTTTGTCTTTCCTCCTTCCCAACAAGAGAAGGTACCAGGCTGGAGGTACGGCCAGATCCCTGAGCTGATTAATTAGAATTAACTGATGGACTGTCATGCAGTCAGAGGAAGCAGTGTTTATGCATTGGTGGATACACTTCCTACACCAGAGCATACCTCAGATATGCCATCCTACATATGGAAAGAAACCCAGGAGACAGTTTCTTTCCCTTCTGTAGAGAATAACAGGTCTTTCCCTCACAATGATGTTATAAATATTGGAGGACTAAGAAGATATTCAAATCAAGAAGGAATTCATAGACATATACAAACAAAATAAAATACCGCAGAACCCTGAGCGTTCTAGTCTAGTAGAACTTCTGTGTCAGTCAGTAGTCCAGACTTTAGTCATTGAAAACAAAATCTACCTTAAATATCACAGTTATAACCTTTCTCATGATTTTTCAGCATGTGATTTTCCAAATAAGCCTACTTTAAAATATTCGTTAAGAATTTCCTATGATCATTTTATCCAGTTCTTTTAAGATTAATTTATTTATTTTTGGCTGCACTGGGTCTTCGTTGCCGCGCGCGGGCTTCTCTAGTTGCGGCGAGTGGCGACTACTCTTTGTTGCGATGCGCGGGCTTCTCACTGCGGTGGCTTCTCTTGTTGTGGAGCACAGGCTCTAGGCACACGGGCTTCAGTAGTTGTGGCACGTGGGCTCGGTAGTTGTGGCGCATGGGCTTAGTTGCTCCGCGGCATGTGGGATCTTCCTGGACCAGGTCTCGAACCCGTGTCCCCTGCATTGGCAGGAGGATTCTCAACCACTGCACCACTAGGGAAACCCTATCCAGTTATTTTTAACAACTGTATTAGTCTTTTGGGCTGCCATAACAAAAATACCACAGGCTGAGTGTCTTAAACAATGGAAATTTATTTCCTCACAGTTCTGGAGGCTAGAAGGCCAAGATCAAGGTGCCAGCACATCTGGTGAGGTCTATTTTCTGGCTTGCAGATAGCTGCCTCCTCCCAGTGCCTTCATATGGCCTTTTCTCTGTGTACGTAGGAGGGGGAGAAAGAGATCTCTGGTGTATCTTCCTCTTCTTACAAGAACACTAGTCCTGTGGGATTAGAGCCTCACTCTTACAGTAAACTTCATTTAACCTTCATTACCTCCTTAAAGACCTTGTTTCCAAAATACAGTCACATTGGGGATTAGATTTTCCACATATTAATTTTGGAGGGACACAATTCAGTCCATAACAACAGCCACATTGGACCATCCTACAAAAATCTTTGGGTTGCATTGATCTTTAAAAATCTTAAAATTATTTAGAAGTGCCAGAAACACACACACCCACAGTGTATTTAGACCACACTGCTCCTGAGTTTACTGCAGGTGAACCAGTTATCACAGAAATGAGAACACCTTGGGGGCCCCAACCCTCCAAATAGAGAAGGGAGACCCACAACATTGCCAACATGATATAATAAATGGGAGGAATCAAACCTCTTTGATTATTTCAACCCAAATACAATCATTATGACACAGATTTTTCTCTGAAAAGATATAATGTAAGCCTGGAGAGGTTCACTTTTCCAACCGAGTTGTAAGGGACTACCTTTGTAAATCCTTGTGTACCTGTCACTTAGCGCTAAGTAAAGCTCTCAATAAATACCTATTGGTGATGATAATGATGCTGCTGATGAGGATGAGGGTGATGACATTGACTGTGACAATGATGATACCATGCTTTATCAACAGGTCATCTATAACGCAAGTGGGTTCTTAGCTAAAAACAGAGACACCCTCCCAACTGATATTGTGCTACTTTTGAGGTCGTCGGAAAACAGCGTAATTCGACAGCTAGTCAGCCACCCTCTAACAAAAACAGGTAAGCCGAGGCAGTTTCCTTCCATTTTTCTTGGTGCGTGAGTTGGTTTTATTTTTACAAAGAAGCTAGGTTTCCATTAAAGAAAAGTTTTGAATTACTCACCAGAAAAGACGGTGGTGTCCTAGCTGCTCACTAAAAGAGTACCATCACCTTCAGATAGTTCAGAATTACCTGCTGTGTCAGGAGTGGGCAACATTGGATGAGCCTTTGAGATCCTACAGGTTTAGTGAGTTCTGCCTAATCGATTAAAAAGTTGTGTGCCTTTTTCCAACCAACCATATAATCCTTGCATTTGCTCTTAAGTAGAAAAAAAAATGTAGTTTGGTCTTTTTCTTTATTGGAGTTCAGAATTGTTCTCTGCACTTCATTTTTTATAGTTTGTTGATGTATAACTGACACACAATAAAGAACATATATTTAGACAGTAAAATATGATGAGTTCTTGACGTACAAAGATGAATTTTCTGCATCTATTGAAATTATCATTTGTTTTTGCTTTGTTTTTGCTTTATATCTATAAATATGGTGAGTTACATGGATTGATTTCTGAACGTTTTACTGACTTTTATTCCTGAGAAAGTCTTTTTTAAAAATGTTTATTGAAATATAGTTTTTTTTATATTGGAGTATAGTTGATTAACAATGTTGTGTTGGTTTCAGGTGTACAGCAGAGTGATTCAGGTATACTTATACATGTATCTATTCTTTTTCTAGTTCTTTTCCCATTTAGGTTGTTATAGTATATTGAGCAGAGTTCCCTGTGCTGTACAGTAGGTCCTTGTTGGTTATCTGTTTTAAATATAGCAGTTTGTATATGTCAATCTGAAATAGCTTTAGAGTAGGTTGTATCTTTTAGGAAAATTTTCTATTTAATCTGTGCTGTCAAATTTATTGACATAAATTTGATAATATCTATTTAATCTATGCTGTCAAATTTATTGACATAAATTTAACAATAACCCCTATTATCCTTTGAATGTCTGTAGATCTTGAGGTTATATCAGCTCTCTTATTCCTGATATAGATAATGTATGTTCTCTCTCATTTTATTCTTGATAGATTTTCTAGACGTTTATCAATTTTATTGATATTCTCAAAGAACCAACTTTTAGTTTCATTGATTTTGTCTATTGAATTTTTAGTTTTAATTTTGTTGATTTTTTTTTTTTTTTTTGCTTTTGTCTTTATTGTTTTCTTCTGTTTCTTTCAGGGTTTATTTTGCCTTCTGATTTCTGAGATGAAAACTTAAGTCATTGATTTAAGAAAATTTCTTCTTTTCTAATATAGGCATTTATAGGGGTTATTTATAAGTATTACATTTAATTTCTAAATATATTGGGATTTCCAGGTATATTTTTGTTATGTACTACTAATTTAATTTTGTATTGCTCAGAAAGCATACTTTGTATGATTTAATTCATTTAACTTTATTGAGACATGTTTTATGGCCCAGAATATGCTCTATCTTGTTTTATGTTTCATTTGCACTTGAAAATAATGTGTATTCTGCTGTTGGTGGGTGGAGTATTCCATAAGTGGCAATTAGGTCAACTTGGTTGATAATATTGGTCAGATCTTCTGTATACTTACAAGTTTTCTCTCTCCTGGTTCTCTCAGTTACTGAGAAAGTGGTTTTGAAATATCTGACTATAATTGTCAATTTATCTATTTTTACTTTCATTTCTATCAGTTTTTGCTTTATGTACTTTAAGGTCTGTTATTGGATGCATAACATCTAGAATTGTTATATCTTCTTGATGAATAGTCCCCTTTATTATTACTAAATAACTCTTTTATGTCTGGTAATATTCTTTGTTCTGAAATCTACTTTGCCTGATATTAATAGGAAGACTCCAACTTTCTTATGATTAGTAGTTAAATGGTGTATCTTTTTATGCTTTTAACTTCAACTTTTTTTGAGTTTATATTTAAAGTGGGTTTTTTGTACACAGCATATAATTGGGCCTTGCTTTTTTAAATCCAACCTGATAATCTCTGCCTTTTAATTGAGGTGATCAAACAATTTACATTTAATGTGATTAGCGATATGGTTGGGCTTGACACTCTCTTGCTGTTTGTTTCCTATTGGTTACATCTGTTCTCTCCAGGCTTCATTGGGTTCCTCTCCCTGCATTGCAACATAAACCCTCTGGACAGAAAGCTGGAGTAATCATAGGGCTCACCTCATTTGTTTCCTCTCTCTCAGGGATCAGTGTCCTATATTGATGCAAAAATTGTTGCTTCATGCAAAAATTGTTGCTCCTAAACAAATACCACATGATTCCACTTATATGAGGTACTGAGAGTAGTCAGAATCATAGAGACAGAAAGTAGAATGTTGGTTGTCAAGAGCTGGGATGGGGGGCATGGGGAGTTAGTATTTAATGGGTATAGAATTTCAGTTTTACAAGATGAAAAGGGTTATGAAGATTGATGGTGGTGATGGTTGCACAACGTTATGAATGTATTTAATACCACTGAATTGTATACTTAAAAAGGTTCAGATGCTAAATTTTATGTTATGTCTATTTTACCACAGTAAAAAAATTGGAAAGAAAAAAAAAACTGTTCCATAGACTTCGTATGTCTTTTTAGTTGTTTTAGGTGAGAAGGTAATCCAGTTTGTGTTACTTTATCTTGTTCATAAAAAAAGTCTTCAGTTTTGACTTTAACAATTGTCTACCGTAAATCAACTATACTCCCATAAAAATTTAAAAAAAGAAAGCCTTTGAATGTTAGAAACAATATAATTGTATTAAAGCTCCAACTTTGGAGCATTTAACACAAACAGATTGATGCGGCTCTCCCTTGTCTCATATTAACTCTAAAAGATGATATATATTATAAATATTCTTAATAAAGTGAATTCACATAAAGATAGCCATCTCTTTTTGTATCTGCCAACAGCATCTACGCATCTAATTTCATGTTTTCACCCTTATAAAATATGCAACCAGGTTCTCAATACTATGCCATGTCTCCTGACTTTCAGCAGAACAGTGTCTAGTTGGCCAGGGAGGAGAGCAGAACTCTATAGTCAAAGGTGTTTCAGTAACTCAACCTCAAAGCTATCAAAGGTGTTTGGGGTTTACATTCAGCTAGATGTGTACACATATAATAATAATAACAATGACAATAGATAACTTCATTTAGAAATTGCAATGTGCTAGTCACTGTACTAAGTACTTTCATTTACTTCTAAAAACAACACTCGGGATTCCCTCGTGGCGCAGTGGTTAAGAATCCGCCTGCCAGTGCAGGGGACACGGTTCGAGCCCTAGTCCGGGAAGATCCCACATGCTGCGGAGCAACTAAGCCCGTGCAACACAGCTACTGAGCCCGCGTGCCACAACTACTGAAGCCCACACGCCTAGAGCTTGTGCTCCGCAACAAGAGAAGCCACCGCAATGAGAAGCCCACACACCGCAACGAAGAGTAGCCCCCGCTCACCGTAACTAGAGAAAGCCCGCGCGCAGCAACAAAGACCCAATGCAGCCAAAAATAAATAAATTAAAAACAACACTCTGAGGAGGAACTGCTTTTACAGATGACACACTGAGACTGGGGAACGTTGAGCTGCTTTCTCAACATTACCCCGCTGAGAAGTCTTAGAATTAGGCTTGAAAGCTCAGGTTCGTTGGTTCTACATTATGCTTCTGCAAGATTCTAAAATAACCATGGCCCTTTGCATGCAAATATGAAATATAGTTCGGCCGGCATTAGGGGGAAATACATCAGAATTGCTGGCAGCTCAAATCTCTAGTTTGTTTTATCACAGGTTCGTTCATCAGGTCAACTATAGATGCAAAGAGGATACATTTCTCTGAAATTAAGATCTACGCTAATTTTAGTTCTTGCTGGTATGCATAAATGAGTTTTTGAAAGGCTCTCACTTTATCTTGTTGTTAAATAATTTTATGGTTAGTGTGTAAATTTTGTTAAAGGGAAATTAGTAATCTTTAAATTCCCTCTAGTTGTTTGATTTTCAGATAGACTTAAAATTTTACTTTATGTTTGCTTAATATTAAGTAATGATGTCTGTTAAGCAAAGGGTCTGTCCTAATTCATGTGCTTCTAGCACTTTGTATGTTCATCAGGCTTCCAAGAAATCTCCAAGTCTATGATCACTTTTTCTCCCAATTAAATTATTTTTTTAAAACTTTCCCTGATAATCCTAAAAAAAAAAAGAAAGAACGAAAGAAAGAAAAAGAACAGTAGGCATACTTCCTGAAGCTGCCCCTCTGACGGTCATCAGTTACTGTCTCTGTCCACTCAGCTCTGTTCAGCAAGAGTCACATTTCAAGAGGGAACCGTGCCGAATGCAGTTTCAGCCCCGCACAGAAGTCACCCCCCCTCCCCAGCACTTTTCCTGGGGTGATGAGGGAAAGGGGATGGGAGCAGAACAGGGCGCTGCCAGCCGCACCCCAGGCAGGGCTCCTTCCTGCACCCTCATCCCTGAGCCAGCCTTCTGCAGCCACCAAAAAAATGAGGAATTTGCCAAAATATGTAGCCTCATTGCCTGCAAGAATGAAAGAGAAACAATCTTCCTGAAGTGATACGGAATCCTGGAGATATTTTGAACATTCCTACTAGGATGATAAACTCTTGGCTCGTGGGTTAGTTGGTGTATTGTGCTTGGTGGGAGGTGGGCAACGAGTGAGAGAGAACTGACATTTCCAGGCACCACGGGCTAGACACACCGTCACCTGTCATCAGAATCCTGTGAGGTAGGCGTAATTATCCGCGTTTTATGGACTCACACTGTGACTCAGAGACTAAGTCGATGATCCACAATTTAAACACTGCGGCTGGTGTGCAAACCCAGGTCTTCCTGGCTTCAGAGGACGTAATCTTTCTCACTACACTGTGATTTTCCACAGCCTTGGGTTGTGTACAATTATAGAGCCCTAGCACCAGGCATATGTTTCTGAATGTTAGGTTGAAAACGTCCTTTGCCCTCAACCACACTTGATTTGCTTATAACTACTTCATGTGAATTAATGATCCATATGATTTTTAAGGCCCATTGTAAAGCTTACATTTGCACTAAAGAAAGTCTCAGATGCTATTTAGCACACACACACAAAGAAGCAAATTGCTCCCTTTATCCTAATCACCCCATATCTTGTAGCAATTAAACGGAAATCCAACACTTACCTCTCCTTTTTCAATTCCCTAAGCTGGAGTGTTTTTCTGAATTTAAAATTTGTTATACATTTTCAAGTAATATTATTTGATTTCTAAGTGTCTCAATAACTAGTTAATCAAGCACGTGAGTATGAATATTGCAGGGCCAGCAATGCTTATTTTAACATTGAAGTAAATGGAGGAAATCTTCTACCATTAAGGATTCTAAAAGGTGTATTAATTTTATCTACATTCCCATAGGTAATCTGCCATATTCTAAAACTAAAAACATAATGAACTATCAAATGAGGACTTCAGAAAAATCAATCAACGTGACAAAGGTAAGGAAATGTATTCTTCATGGCAGTTGAGTCTAAGAATCTAACCTTTACAATGGAAGTATTTGTATGATAAGAGTAAACAGCCTTTCCCTTCGTTTTCTCCCTTTGATCTTTCTTTTCTACTTAAACAGATACTTATGTTCATATTACCGCTAGTCACTAAGATAATCATGCATTTCTGATATATTCCTAACTCTTCATTTATAGCTAGTTTTAATGTTACTCTAAGACCAACTAAAAATGTATTAGCTAAGGTCAGAGATACATTCCAGGCAAAACTGATTAAAATCCCAATGAGACTGGCAAAACAATTACCTTAAAATTAAAATTCAACATTTTGTTATTTTATGTGTGTGAAGGCATAGACTAAGGAAAATTCCACGTGCTCCCTGTAGAGCATAAATTACAATAGGTGCTGAACTATCGCTGTCTTTCTGGGTCTTAGGGTGAAACTGGAGAAGCCGCCCGTCACGCCAGAGAGACAACCAACATGAAAACACAAACAGTTGCATCGTATTTTAGAGTAAGATATTAAATTATGTTGTGTGTGCTTAGGCATGTTATTTATTCTAAATGGGAGTTACAGATTAAAAGTAAGTAACAAATATCAGAGTGCTATTAGCAAAAGAGAATTTGTGTTGTATTTCATTTACTATCTGTTAGATACACGATATGTTACAGTGCATTCTCAAAAACCTATGGGTTGGTTTACTTTGGTATTTTATTGATGAAATTATTGTATACTAGGTCAATCTTAATGGCGGTCTGTAGCTTGGTTACAATTTGTCCATAGAACCAAATACATTTTCACTAGAATAAAGCCTAAAAGGGTTTGAAATTCAGTGGTATGAAAACCATCAGCCCTCCTTCCCACCCCTGAATGATCTGAAGGTGGACAGATGGACAAGGTTGAGCATCCACCTCCATTCCACATCTCCCTGTACCTAGATGAACTGAGCACCTCAAAAGAAAAACAGAACTGGTGTAGGCACGGGACAAAGAGAAGGGACACCAGGGAGATACCAGTAACATGCCAAGGAAGTGAATCACTGTGTCCTTAGCATAGGACCAAGGTGACCTTTCTTCCTTGGACAAGATAGGAAAGAGATAGGAAAGAAAAGAAGCACTTCATTCTCTCTGTGCCCTGGAGAACAAACTCTAGATGACCCTGCCTTCATTATTGGTTCCAGTTCTTGTTTATCTCTCTGATAAAATCATACTAACCAGCCAATGAAAATGAATAAAATACCACCTAAAATTTAGAAATTTATTAATACCATGTAATGTGGGAGAAGGGGAGGAAATGGGGTTAAATTTACTACATGTTCAGTGAATAAATCCAGTTCCCTAACAGAGTCATGAAATACTTTTAAAAATAACTGGGTAGCTTTATTAAATATTTCTCAAGTCCTAAGCTCGTAGCAGACAGTGTGTGCTTAACATCTTTGAGTAGCACGTAGTGCATTTATATGCTTAATATCTCGTTTGCTGCTGGTACATCCACCTTACAGCAGGCTGCAGCACAGCTGAAGGACTGAAAGTATTTACAGCCAGATTATTTTCGTCTTTAAGTGAGTCATCCAAGACCATTATCATACCACTGTTGTTGACATCAAACACTGTGTGTATGTTCCAGCCATGCATTCATAAAGTCGTTTTACACCTCGGGCTGCAGTGAAAAGGGATAGAAGGCAATTCCGTATAGTATGTACCATATTTTAAGTTATGTTTCACTCTGCAGAGGAGGATGAACATGATGTAATACTCTGCCTTGGTCCCTAAGGAGCACCAGTGCCTAAATTGCAGGGAGCTCTTGCTCAGCATGCCAACAGACACGTCTATCACCTTTCTATCTCTAGTGTCTGGCAGATGTTTGCAATGATGACTCACAGATAAATGTTATGAACAGGGCCCCAAAGTGGCAGACCCCAGCTGTTTGAAGAAGCTCACAGCTGAGTGTCGGTGCCCAAGAGGAAGCTGTGCAAACCCAGTGCTTTGTCAGTTGCCCAATTCCAGGATTTGGTTTGCACTGGCTTTGTAACCCAGGCTTTATATTTCCATCAGTAAAGGAGATTCAGCCATCAACAGCTGTCTATGTTCATACACTCGTTACCTTGCCAACAATCGTAATCCCAGTCTTTGACATACTGGTTGGTTGGTATTTCATTTTATTTGAACCATGATTATCCTACTGTGTTATGCTTGGTTGTCCAGCAGTTGGCTGCTGTTTTAATACGGTATTGCTGCAGAAGATGGTTTTGTGGTTAAAATATTTCTAAAATCAGGAAATTATCAAACTAGAGCAGATTAGAATACTTCAGTGGATTTGCTTATTTTTATAGCTGTGTCTTACACAGTAAAATGCATTAACTTCTCAGTCCTTATTTTAAACTAGGAGATGGTACTCAGAGGGATTAAAGTGTTTACTTTCGTACTTTCTACAAAAAAAGAACTAGACAAGGAAATTAATCGTATAAGGAGGAAACCAGATTGTGTGCTAAATATTGTAATTTGGCCAGTTTCCCTGAGAGGATATAATTACTTCCAAACAAGCTATATCAAAAATAATTTTGTCTATTAATTAAAGTTGCCTTAAGAATTCACAGGCAAGGGCTTCCCTGGTGGTGCAGTGGTTGAGAGCCCGCCTGCCGATGCAGAGGACACGGGTTCGTGCCCCGGTCTGGGAAGATCCCGCATGCTGCGGAGCGGCTGGGCCCGTGAGCCATGGCCGCTGAGCCTGTGCGTCCGGAGCCTGTGCTCCGCAACGGGAGAGGCCGCAGCAGTGAGAGGCCCGCGTACCGAAAAAAAAAAAGAATTCACAGGCAATCTTTTAATAGCTAAGTTCCTAGTTATTGCCTCTACATGTTTATGAGTAAATATGTATTTTTAAAAATATACTATCAAGAAAATATTTATTAACACATATATCCCTCATTGTGAATTACTGTGTAACCCTCAGTTTTCAGATTTTATTCTTATAATTAAAAGAAAGACCTGCGAGCTCGTAAGTTTCTGAATGCTACGCTGGGAGTTTTATTTTTGTTGCATATTATAGTATTCTCTGATGGATTTGTTATCTAAAATGGTGGTCGGCCAACCTCACTTTGTCCGCTGCATCAAACCAAACAATGAACGTCAGGCAAGAAAATACGACAAAGAGAAAGTCCTGCTCCAGCTTCGCTACACAGGCATTCTGGAAACAGCGAGAATTCGAAGGCAGGGATACTCACATCGGATACTTTTTGCCAACTTTATAAAGCGGTATGTGGACTTCTTTTTAGTTTCCATGTACAGTAAAAATTCTTGAGAAGAATGATAGGAAACAGAAAGAGAATCACGCAGGGGTTATAGGAAGGAGGCATTTTGTTCATGAAAATGATTGTGTGTCGAAAGAGCAGGTAACTCTTAACTGCGGCTGGAAATTTCTGTTGTCAGCTGAGAGACCCAGGTCAGAGACAGGATGACAGAGGGGCCTGAGATTCTGTTCTGGGGAGCCGGTTCTCATCTTAGCTCTGCCACTTGCTGGGTGACCATGGGCCGGTACCAGTGATCGCCAATGAGGGGAGACTTTGACCCTCAAAAAACATGTTAATGTGTGGAGACATTTTCGGTTGTCACAACTGGTGGGAGGGCAGGGTGCTGACGGCATCTAGTGTGTGGAGACCAGAGATGCTGCTAAACATCCTAAAATGCACAGGACAACCTCCCCGCCCCCAACAATGAATCATCCAGCCTAAGATATTAACAGTGTCAAGGCTGAGAAACCCTGGCCTCCAGGAAACCTCATTTTCCTCATGACTGCCTGATAGAGTTGTTACGAGGTTCGAGTGAGATAGTCTCTAAAGGGGATTTAGAAGACATACAGAAGCAATTAGGTTTTAGGAGTCCTTCTCAATGTTCGAGATTAATGTAAAATGAATTAAGTTATATATTAAACGTATATGATCAAGTGACACACTAGTGGTGCTACAGAGGCTCAATATCTTATATATTTAATGTTTGAAATGCCCATGTTTCTGATACTTATCAATTCGATAATTTAGCCATTAAACTTGAAGTTTCAATTTTCAAAAGTGAAGTCTATTACAATTTTCAGGTAAAGCCTAGCATTTGAGGAAATCTCCATAGGTAACATTCTCTGCCTTTTTTAAAGAGTGTACAAAGTAATATTAAGAATAAAACAAAGTTTTGTGATTGCACAATGAACTGTGCAGTCACAAAAAAACCACAAAACATTGTCTTGTCTGTGTGAAACATTCTTTTACTTGGGGTAACCAAGACCCTTTCTAAATGAAATGAGAATTCTAATTCTTTTTGCATATTTTCAGCAATTCATGGTAATTTTTGATTTTTTTTCTTTAGAGACCTAGGAAAGGAAAGAAAGGTATTCATTTGAACTGCCTTGATAGAAAGAAAACCCTCCCACATTTTCATGACAGAGAGCAAAATTACATAAATATAGTGACTTTCATATTGGCAACTCTTCTATAGTAGTTTAAGACAGACTTAAAAACTTCAAGGTTTAGAGTTCAGAAGTACAGCCAACATTTAATCATTGACTTTACTTCTCACGGAGCAGACCCAGTTTTATATTCAAAACTTAAGAAATAAAAAATACTGGAATTTCTTATTGGCCAGTAGGTAAATTCTCCATTCTGTACATGAAAGCAGGTAACCCAAACATTCTTGAGTTTCAAATTTCAAATTAAAATTTGACCTTATTATTATACTTTTCATTTTTTAGGAGAAGAGTTCATCTTTAACTTGCTTAACTATCGATATAGGTAACATTAATATATTCTTAATATAAGTACCCTTAAATATCAGTGACTTTTTTTACTATACAAGGCACTGTGCTAAGTACTGTGGAAGACACTGAGTTTTAAAGCTTGCTTGATCCTCAAGAGTTAACAGTCCAGTTAGGATTCTCAGAGCTGCAGACTTAGAGGTTAATGAACAATGCAGGGTAATAAATACCAAGATCCAAAGGGATGGTACATAGTGTAAGAGTTCAGGGAAGAGAAAGATGACCTCCAAGAAGGCTGATAAGAGAGAATATCAAGAAAGAGTGCTAAACAGGGATCTGATGGTGGGCATAGTTTATGGAGAAGACAGGAAGGGGCTTTCTTGGTGTACAGGTTGGTGTTCCAAAGACTAGAGGGACTTGGATTAGACTGGCTGAGCAGTATGTGTCACTGACGTGACAGACATTATAAAGATGGGATCAGATGGGCAAACCGATCAGGTAAAGTTATAAAGAGAGAGCCTTAAATGCTAGACTAAACTAGTAGTTTCAAAACTATCTACGGTTTTACAATATGGCCCGTAGACGAGCTGAGCTGATTTTCTTGACGATGTTGTACTTGAAGGTAACTTATTTGGAAGGTCAGAGGTGAGAATAAAATTTTAAATATGCTTCCAAGTCCCACGCTATTATAGAATAGCAAATTACTACATGATAAATGAAGAGGGGAAAAAACTAAGCTTATGGAGAACATGTGAATAACTGTTCTGAATCTAGGGAGCTCCAGAAAGAAAAGGCTAAGCCTTTTCTCTGTCACTAATTTGAAAACTGTCATCCGAATTGGCTAGACTCTTAGGAAGGCAGGACAATTTGCAAAGGCCCTGTGGAGGTGCAAATAGGACTAAATAACCCTCCTCTGTCTGGCTTAGCCTTTGACTAACCCTCCTTGTAAGATGCAAAATTCATCAGACCCTTTGTCCATTCTGTTGTAGATAAACTCTTCTGTTTTGTGACAAAGAAATAATCCTTAAGGAAGACATATAACATGAACTTACTTTGCACAAGACACTGGGTTTTTACTGTAGTTACTTCAAATGAACCCTTATACTAAGAAGCCACTGAAGTTGGCTCTATTTTCCCACCAGGCACCTATACACAATGGTTTGGCTTTCAGAGCTCTAAAACAAACAGAACTTAACGAAGGAAGTAGTGTAGTGAAGGAGGTAAGTACACATGCTTTGAAATCAGAAAACCCAGGTTTGAATCCCAATTCTGCCACTTACTAAATGTGTGACTTTGTTCAGCGTTACTTGAGTAACGTTCAATCTTCAGTCTTCCCATCTGCAAATAAGGATGATGATGATAGTATCAATATCTACTTTATAGGTGGTTATAAACAGTAAATTAAGTAATATATATGAAGTTTGTAGATAGAGCCAAATGTCGACAATACATAGCAGCTATAATTATTTTCATTATTATTTTTGCCTCAGCCTCAAACTCCCCGAATTACTTACAACCTACTGTGCTGTGGTCTAAAATACCACAATGTACACCATGAAGCAAACCCATAAAAAGCAAAGCAGAGTCAGTATGTTGGATTTAAAACGAGGCACAACAAAGCACAGGTCTGGGGCTTTCCTCCATAAGCTCATCTGGTGTGCCTAGATGTTTATTTCCACAGCAAGTCCCAGAGACAGTCCATGAGTCACTCAACAAGCATTTAATTTCAGACCCACTATGTTCCAGTCCTTGAACAAAAGATTAACTCAGATCTTAACCCAAAGATTCATAAAAGAACCTCTGACATTAAGAAACTCACAGTCCAGACTAGTTGTGGGAACAGGGATCTGATTATCTACATTATCATACGATGTAACATAAACTCCAGGAGGCCAGGGTGTTGGTCTGCCGTGTTCACTGCAGTGTCCCCAGCACTTAGGAGGGTGCCTGGCACATGCTGGGTGTTCAATAAGTATTTGTTACACGAATGAAAGAGAGTGGATATTTTTACTAAAAGTGTGCAGGTCTGGGAGCATGAAGTAGAGCTGGGGGGAGTGAGGAGAGAAGGGGGAGACTTCTTAGATTATAGTAGAAATTCAGAGAAAGCAGATAATCATAAAAGTAATATATATATTAGAACATCAACATGTATTCATTTTTCAATCTTTTGATATAGGCTTATTTTTTTCTTTGAATAATGTCCACTAATCAGAGTTTATTGACTCTTTCTTACATAAACTGTTCATAATTCCTTATGTATGATTTCCATTCATATTTCTTGAGGGGAAGCAAGAAGTTAAAGATAACTCCTGAAACAATCACAGGGCTAAATATTCCTTGATTCTTATGATTCTGCTCCAACTTCTGTAATGGCTTCATCCATGTTTAATTCCATAGTTTTTTAGAATAAGTACTTCTTTAGAAGATCTTACCAAAGCATTTGATGCATTTTTCGAGAAAGAGCCCTCTGGCTTTCCTCACTCACGTTTCATCAGTTTATCTGATATTTATTTGAATAACTCCTCACCAAGTGAATGAACAGGTTTGGCAGCAAACACAGCTCCCCTGGGAGGAGCAGAAGCGCCCAGGCACACTAGGCAGAGCTGCGGCCCACGCACCCCAAGTGTGCAGTGGACATCAGCCGGTGTGTCTTACACAGGGAAATAGAATGTTAGTCCAGTGGTCTATTCACTGAAGATTTGTTAAAGAGCGTTTCTAGAATATTGAAAGAGTAGGTCTTCTTTGAGGGAACAAGGAGTGAGGATGGAAGGACATACAGGCACAGAGGATGACACACCCAGAAGCATCGAGCCACGAGCAGATGTGGCCCTTTGGCATAACTGTGAATAGCTTTCATGACTGGAGCCCAAGATGTCCGTGGAAGATGGCCAAGGGTGAGGCTAGCAAGGCGGGCAGGGATACGGAGCAGTAGGGGGCATGCAGACTCGTCATCATGCGTGGCAGCCAGTTGTAAAGACTGCCTTTCAGCAGGTGTGACCTCTGCATTTCCTACATTGTCACACTTCCCGGCTCACATATTCACGTGGCCTGCCCAGCCTTTGAAAGCACCTGCTTTTGCCGTCCCAGCTTAGAACGTGGGAAATTCTCGGACACTTTCAAGTCAGGAAAGGACTTGATCAGGTTTTCATTTTATTAAGATAATTCAGACAGGGCTGTGGACATCGGCTAGGAAGCGGGGAGGAGGGCGTGAAGACGCACATAGCCAGTCGGGAGGTGGTTTAAGGTAAGGGCAGTAGGACTAGAGAGAAAGGGATTTCAGAGAGGCTTCTAAGCTTGTTGGATACACCGAGTGAAGAGTAGGAAAGAATCTAGGATGACACACAGATTTCTAGCTTTAGTACTTTAAGAAGGGGTGACATCATTCACAGAGATAAGAAGGAAAAGGTGATGCATTTTGCTGAGTCCGGAGTGTCTGTGGGATAAGCAGGTGGGGATGTAGGGCAGGCAGTCAGAAGTAATGTGTTCCCAGTTTATGGAAATAGGGCTGAGGATGTATGTAGAGCAATCATCACATACAGGGAACAGTCAGAGTCGTGCATGTAGACGTGACGCGTGGAGAGAGCTTAGAAAGAAACAGCACTGTAGAGCCCTAGCATTTAAGCAGCAAGTCGAGGAGGCATGTCGAGGAGACTGAAAAGGAGGAGGAGAAACGGGGGAGGGGCAGGGTGGGCTGGGAATCTCAGGGACACTCTCTCAAGACGGAGAACTACAGAAGGAACACTTAGGATTAGGATGGAAAACAACCAGCTAAGGCTTCATCACTAAAAAAATCACATGCGATTAAGTAAGATCCCAGGAGCGGAGGAGTGATGGGAAGTAGGGAACTGGAGACAGTTATCCTAAACCATCTTTCTGTTTGTCCACAAAGCTAGTGGGGGATATGGAAGCATTTCAGAGGAGAGGCACTCAGGGGGATTGCTTTGCGCTAAGTGTGAGGAGGCTGGAGAGAGAAAGGGGATTGAAAATACACAGAAGAAGAGAGGAGGAGGGACAGGAAGAGATGACATCTAGAACACAGGCGGATGGGCAGTATCTCCTCCTCTCTCATTTCCCTCCTGCATTAAGCCCTTACTCACTTCCTCCCCTCAATTGTTGCTGTAATGCGGGAAGTTCGTGTAGAATTAAACTCCTTCATCCAATTTGAAGATCAGCTCCCAGTGTTTTTGTGAAGATGAAAAAAATGAATGACATCTTTCCCTCTGCTTCTGCCACTGCGGTCCTTCTGCTTTTAGTGACCAGAGAAAGGTTGCTTTCTAAAAAATATCCAGTTAATTTTTTTTTGAACGACAGTTTTGTACGGGGTTTTAGTGTTGTGTTGAAAAGCATCACTGAAGTGAAAAACAATGCTCAAATTACACAAGTAGTCAGTCTGGAATTCAGTTTACTGCAGAGTTGTTCTAAGAAGCCCACCAGGCTCCTGAGACGTTAAACTTTTATGAAATACTAACCAGCCCTCTCTCCCATTCAAAGGTACCACGTTCTCTGTTACAAGTGGTGTGAAGAACCTCCACTGAGCCCTGACACCTGTGCCACCATTTTGGAAAAAGCTGGTCTTGATAACTGGGCTCTTGGAAAAACAAAAGTAATGTTTTCATATAATTTTTCAAGAAAAAAATTCATACTTATGGTGGATGTACTGAGAATTACATTTTACAGTGATTGAAAATATCATGGCTTTTCATGTTATAGAATCTTTAGCTTGAAACAGGAAGAAAATTGATAAAGTCATAGCGGTTTCCTTCTTCAGCAAAATTAAACACTTTGCTCTCGTAAAGGTTTCTTTTAAGAAATTCAAGAAAAATATATCTTGAAGAGCTATCCAAAAAAAGATGGAAGGGATGACTCTAGAAAACAGACTTTTATATTTTCTCTGTTTTATCAGTACCAAATATAGTCAAAAAGCTGTCGAGAATCATAATGATTTCAATAGGATTCTGTTTTTCTTTATTTTCCTAATTCTCAAATCTGCTTTTGTTGTAAACTTGAAATTTATCTGGAGTGAAATGTTATTACTAGACGCACACTATAGGTGTTTGGATATTGGTGTGTTTATGTATCAGATCTGAGAGCCTGTGAGATCTTAGCTTATTTAATCCCTTAAAGCAGCGGTCCCCAGCGTTTTTGGCACCAGGGACTGGTTTCGTGGAAGACAGTTTTTCCGCGGATGGGGGGCGGGGGGAGGATGGCTCAGGTGGTAACGGGGAGCGGTGGGGAGCGGCAGATGAAGCTCCGCTCGCTCGCCTACCGCTCCCCTCCTGCTGTGCGGCCCGGTTCCTCCTGGGAGTCGGGGACCCCTGCCTTAAAGAATGAAGTACAAAATCATAACCTGTTTTGAATATGGAAGTAAGATAGGTGGCTTCTTGGAGAAAGGATGCATTTACTTCTCAGATATCCTCAGAGCATTACAAACAAGATGGGGACAAGGAGATAAACAGGACCAGGTCCTGGGAGTGCACTAAACGTATCACTGGGGGAGGATGGAGAAGAAAATCAAGCTAAGGCAAAGAAGTACTCAGATTGACCACTCAAGAGTAACTGCTTTCAGCTCTTCCATAGACGTAGACTGACATGCCACACTTGCCAAGAAATCTATATTAGCTGTGGGAAGTGTGGGACAGAATGTTCATATGTTCAGATGAACAGTTAGGCCTGTTAGTTACCTCTTTTATATACAGTAGTATCTGTCAGTTCCAATCTCCCAATTTATCCCCCCACCCCGCCGCCACCGATTTCCCCCTCGGTAACGATAAGTTTGTTTTCCACATCTGTGACTCTATTTCTGTTTTGTAAATAAGTTCGTTTGTACCATTTTTTTTAGATTCCACATATAAACAATGTCATATGATATTTGTCTTTCTTATAACTGATTCACTTTGCTGTATAGCAGAAACTAACACAACATTGTAAATCAACTATACTCCAATAAAAATTAGTTTAAAAAAAGAAAAGTTAGGCCTGTAACAATTTAAGGAAATTTTCAAAGTGTTTATCTTATACGGAGTGTCCCACATATTCAGTAATCCGTATTTACTTTAGTATTTAGTAAGGGGGATTCCTGAGCATTACAAAGATATGTTCTTTATTCACACCATTTTCTTTCAGATTCTCACAAGAGTGAATTTTGTCAGGCTGACATCTCATGATTTATGGTCTGAAACACATGCCTAACTTCAAATGGAGTTTTAACTTGTAAAAAGGCCCTTTGCAGTTCCAGTTTTGCATGATATTTAAGCAGCATTTTAAAGCTATTTGTATTTTTCCACTTCACCTTTTCCAATTCATTAAGATGGATAAAAGTATTCAATATAAGAACATTCCTAATGCTGTGCAAAAAAAAATGATGACCTTTTTAGATAGATTGAATTTTAAATGAATTGTTGGCAGTAGAATAGACTAAATATATTAGCATCTAGAGTCCTGTAGAAATTAAAACTAAATTCAATCAAAACCTGTAATGCTAAACTGTCGGCCCTTGGTGCCAGGCTTCTAAGTGCTGAGAGAATTCTACAGTCAGGGTTACCAGGTCTCATGACTCAGCTCTTAAATTTGAATTCAAGTGACTTCTTAGTGGATTCAATAAACTCTCTTTGAGGTGACTTTCATTAGTAAATTTAGCCATTAAAAGAAAAAAAAACATACCTTCCTATTTCCTGGGAGTGGTTGAAAACTCTTAGTTGAGAATAGCTCCGAGCCTTCAGGCTCCCCTGTTGCTCCGATTCATTTTGATTTTAGAATCATCAAAAAACAGCCCTCCTATCTTCACAGTGGCTGCTGGGTCCGGTGAGAAAGTTGTTCATTCTGCATGGGACCCTCTCTCTGCCTTACTCTCTCCACTGACAACACTGTGAGCCCCTGCAGGGCAGTGCCCCTGGTTTGTTCACCTTTGTGTTCCAGCAGATAAGTACATAGAATAGGTCTCCGTAAACATTTGGTGAATGAACTCCTCTAACTATAATTGTCCTCTCTCTTACAAATAGATTTGTAAGATTTTTAAGTTTGGGAAGTTTAATTATCTCTTCTTTCAAAAAGCATAAAAAATTAGCTTTGTCCAGAGTATCTGATGCTAAAACTTTGATAAAAGAGCTTGGTATCCTCCACTCATATTGGCCTATCCAACAAAACCTAGGTACCTGTTGCAAATAAACAGTATGATTGTTAAACTATATTCCTTCTCAAAGAGGGGTTTTCTTCAATCATAAAAATCTATAATGTGATAGCAACATCCAAGCCAAAGAAGCAAAAGATAGTGATTTCCAAAATCGAAAAATGTTTAGAATATAATCTAGTCTTCAGAGCACAGCACCTGACTGTTTCACACCTGCACGCCGTAGTTTTATTTGTGTTTTATTTTAATTCCTTTAAGGTGTTCCTTAAGTATTATCATGTGGAACAGTTAAATTTAATGCGAAAGGAAGCCATCGACAAGCTTATTTTGATTCAAGCCTGTGTCAGAGGATTCTTGGGTTCAAGAAGATACCAAAAAATACAGAAGAAAAGGAAAGAGAGCGCTATAATAATACAGTCAGGTAATCACTCAGACCATCTCACCGTGTAACAGAACGTAATGCTGTGTTTAGATGTGTGCATGAAATCAAATCTTACTTACCTCCAATTCTTATGTCGCTTTCGTGTTTAATTCCAAACTCTGTTACCTTGATACTTTCTCTGTGCTAAATCTGAATGATTGTTGTAGTGACTGACACTTTTAATATCTGAATAAATGTTTTGTTTTAAAGAAAATAATTTTCAAATTTTCTGTCACAATGAAACACAATTGACGTATTGTGCAAGCTACAGCAAGTGACTGAATTAATTGTAGATCTCAAGAATCATATTATTATAACCCATTGGGCAGTAACATTTTCCCTAGTTTATTCCAAAGGTTACACTTGCCATAATTTTTGACAACTTAATGAAATCTCACTCTGCTAAAGGGCATCCATTTCTTTCTGTTAACTGTAGGGAAATAATATTTATAATCATATTTCACAAGTTTTTATTAAACGTATTAATAGACTTGGGATTTCACTTTCCATTTTTCTATGAAAAGCTAAATTTAGAACACAGCATGGCTTAATACAATATCTTTCAAAAACTTTTGACTAGATACCCATAACAAACAATGTATTTTACTCTGTAACCCGATATACACACATACTACAAGCACTGCCTTCTGATACTTTTCTATTCTGGTTTATTCCATTTAATTTCTAGTTGTTAGATTTGGCCCACTAAATCGATTTTATGATCCACTATTTATTTGCAAGCTACATTCTGAAGAACACTGATGTGGTGGGCAGAGTAGCTGACTGACATTCAAAAGATTCAGTTCAAGGTCCAGTTCCAATCCGTCAGTCCATAAGAGCTCATCATCGTCTTTTGGAACTTTAAGCCCTTCACTCTCACTGGGACATCAAAAATGCAAACCCTGCAATTTGGGATTTAATTCTTTATCCACAATTCCAAACTTCATAAAACACTGAAAAAAGAGGTTTTTCATAACTCATTTGGAAGTGAAACATGACCTGATATTCACAGTCCTTTATTCATCCCACTTGGTAAGAATTGTATGTTTTTCTGGAGAAATATTCATGTGTTTGACTATGGAATGCTGATTTACCATGGGGAATTTTACAGAATATATGTTATTTGTTCCAAATTACTTTTCTAAAAATTTTTTTAAAAAAGTTTAAGTCTGAATTCTGAAATATATCTGGCTCCAAGAATAATTGGCCAAAAGGTTCAAACCATATACTTAGATAATAGGGGTTTTCTCCCATGAATAGCTGAACATGGCAGGAATAAAAGAAACATAAGCATTAGCAGATTTTAAGCAAATGGTGAGTACACGTTGTCTTTTTCATCAACTTAGCTCATCTCTATCATTTTAGTTTCATCTTAATACTCCCCTTAATACGAAAGTTACTTCAATTATTTTCTTGCTAAAGCTTGTCATCTGGAAGAGTCTTCTTAATGAGTCCCATATTTTTTCGAACCTGTTCTATTTGGAATCTTTAATTTCATTTTCCTCTTTGGCACTGATGGTGAAAAGCCATTTGTTTCTACCCATTGAAGTAATGCTTTTTATTTATTATAATTAACACTGCTCTGGGCCTTATATGTTTCAGCTGCAAGAGGACATCTAGCCAGGAAACAAAGGAAAGAAATTGTTAACACGAAAAACACAGCAGTAAAAACCATTCAGACTCAAGATCAGGAATTTGACTACAAGAAAAACTTCGAAAATAAAAGGTAAAATAATGTTCATTCTTATACCATCTTGACAGTATAGATTTTTCACATCTGGAAAGTCACAAAATAAAGTCCACAATGAACAAGATGTGGTACACATATACAATGTAATATTTTTAGCCATATAAAGGAATGAAATAGTGCCATTTGCAGAGACGTGGATAGACCTAGAGACTGTCAGACAGAGTGAAGTAAGAAAGAAGAAAACAAGTATCATATAATATTGCTTATATGTGGAACCTAGAAAAATGGTGCAGATGAACTTATTTGCAAAGCAGAAATAGAGACACAGATGTAGAGAACAAAACTTACGGATACCAAGGGGGGAAGGAGGGGTAGGATGAATTGGGAGAATGGGATTGATATATATACCCTACTGTGTATGAAATAGATAACTAATGAGAACCTGCTGTATAGCACAGAGCACAGGGAACTCTACTCAGTGCTCTGTGGTGACCTAAATGGGAAGGAAATCCAAAAAACCAGGGGAGATATATATATATATATATATATATATATATATATATATCTGATTCACTTTGCTGTACAGTAGAAACTAACACAACATTGTAAAGCAATTATATTCCAATAAAAATTAAAAAAATAAAAGTCCACAGTCTTTCTCATACCTAACCAGGTTCCTGACAGTGTCAGCGACACCCTGTGGCCACTTTTGTGTTCTTTATCCTATTGGAGAGTTTGTTGTCATTTCACTCCGATGACCACACTTCCCTCGTCAAAGAAGATCTTATCTTCAAGTTAAGGGGAAATCATTCCAACTGTCCTTTCAAAAGGGTATTAATAAAGGAACAACTGTGAAATTTTGGCCAGCGTATCATGAACAAGATCATGAACCATAGCAGGGACACTGCTTTTCCTTGAATTTTGTAAGATATTTTCTGTGCTCCGTAGACTTAGAGCTTATCAAAGTACAGCATGCAACCTAGTGAACATACCCTACTTACTGGTCTCAAATGTAGATATAGTTTCCCCATCTCCTTATTGTAGGTACTTTGTTTGGAAAAGGACATATCTTTTTTTTTTAATTTCCTATTTAATCTTAATGTCTTGAAGCTGAAACAAATTTAACAGCCAGTGGTTTTTCACCATTGTATATAAAATTGCTAGTTTACAAGAGAACATGACACTTTAATAAAATGTAAAACTAAGTAACCAACGTTTTTCTTGTCTCTAAAAAGCAAAATGACTTCTTAAAGAAACAAAAGGCTACCAAGAGATTCAAAGTTTTCTGCTGAGTTACAATATGTTTTAATAATCTAGGGACTCGATGAGCGTATTTTTAAATGTATGCCCTCACTAACTGAACACCCAATGTTATGTTTGTTCCTACATCACCTTCTAGCTTTTTATTATTTTAGCTCTTCTCAAATCTTTCAGAATTGTGACAAATACTAACAAATGATGGCTATCACAGAAAATTATGAAAGAGGAAAATGTGTTTTTTTTCCTTGTCTTCTTAATGTAATAAATGTACTATAATCATCTTTTCCCATTACTCTGTACCCTCTGCTACTTTTGGAAGAAATACAATCCTGAACGAAGCAAAAAAGATAATTTCTTGGAAAAGGAGATATGTTGAAGTGATTAAATTCCTAGGATTTTGATACCTCAGTAAGTGAAATTATGCTAGGATATTTCTCACCCTAATTTGAAGCTAGTTTTCTCATTATTTGAGTAGCCATCACAGTTGTCACTAGAGAGGACATTTCAGGAGAAATACTCAATTATTGTGACTTGATAAGTCTTTATTTTGAGCTTTTTTGTCCCTTTTGCTTTGCTCCCAACATAATGTAACATGTGCTATTGCCAAACAAGGTAATAAACTCTAGTTTAGTATCATATATTCCGATGCAATATATTTTACACAGGGAATCCTTTGTGAAGAAACAGACAGAGAATGCAGTCTCTACTAATGAAACAGTCATTCCAGCTCCAAATAACAAGGGGAATACATCTGTAGTGAAGACTTCTACTTTCAAAGCTGAGGGGGAATCCACGAATGCTATGGAAAGTAACAACAGAGGATATCAGACCACGAAAAAAATGAACAATGTATATGAGGAAGAGGCTAAGCAAGAATTGTATCTGGTGGGGGACCCTTGGGCAGAAGTAAACACCAATAAGAAGTATATGAAAGACTTGGAAGAAAATAGTAAGATAAGGAAAATGGAAAAGGAGGACACTGTGGTCCAGAATTATTATCAGTGCTACACAGAGGAAAGGAATTTCGAAGACTCAAAAGCAGCATATCTAGAAAGGAAGGCCATATCAGAAAGGCCAAGCTACCCAGGACTTTGGTTAGCGCAGGAGACCTCAGCTCCTAAGCAGCCTTCTTTTAAAAAAACTTTAGAACCTAGTCTTAGCCACAGGTCGGTTTGCCAAGATGCAAATAGCAAGGAAAAAGAAAAGAAGACGTCCGTGGTCACCCAGAATGCCCCAGTATGCAGTCATCAGAGGAACCCTGTGAGGCATGGGATGGTCCAAGAGAGGCAAATCGAACCGGCAATGCAAGCCCAGGAAAAAGAAGACAAAGCAGCGGTGTTCATTCAGAGCAAATACCGGGGCTACAAGAGGGGGCAGCAGTTAAGGAAGGACAGGATGTCTTCTTTTAAAAATCAAAAAGCAATCGCAACACCGACAGAAGTAGCAAGAAACACTCACACTTTGTATTCCCATCCTGCAAAATTTGAGGAATACTGTAACATCAGGATGAAGAGCATTAGAGACTCAAAAGCAATTTCAGAAAAAGAAGCGTGTGATTTGGCAATTTTTTCAAAACAGGTATGTAAACGAACAGATTTGTTTACTAGTACAGATCTCTGGGGACTCCACGATAACTGAGTTAAACAGACAATTGATAACTGATATATTGTTTCATCTGTTTTTATGAGATTGCAAACCTTTTCCATAAAACATCTCAGGGACAGTGCTATTCGAATAGCCATAAATTTTGTAAACAAATTTCTATGATAAAAATAGTATAAAATATGATGGAAATCTTGTGTAGTAAGGAGACTAGTCATTGGTTTATACAGCCTACTAAAATGCTGGCATTTGACAATGCAAATTTCCATGTATCTGAGATCTTCCATTATAGCTGAAAAAAAAGTTTTCAAAATCCTCTAAAGTCTATGCTTTCTGTACCCCAAATTTTGAGAAGACATAATTAGGTATCAGAATCAGATGGTAGCATTACTGAGCATATATGCAATGACGATGACAATCTATATGTTCCGTCATGGCCACGAGGAACCATCAAGAAAAGCCACAAAGGAAAATTCCCTCTTGGAGAATATCTCGTGCTATTGGTAGGCGTGTTTCAGCTGTTTCTAGAAGGGGCAGTCGGCTTTAGGTCTTCTCCCAGGTGTACATGGAACTCTGATAAATTAGTGCTATGGAGAGGTCACAGGCCCCTGTCCCTGCCCCACTCTGGCTCTTTCTCTCTTTCTAGGTGTTTGACCTTGAGAAAATCACTTTGTGTGTCAGCACCCTTATTTTCTCCTGTGTAAAGTGAAGGATTTTCACTAGGTGGCCTCTAAAATGCATATTATAAATGGATATGTACTATCAGGGTAGTCAATAGTGTATGAAATCATAGAAGAAATGTCATAATGGGTTCAAAGAAGGATCACCTATTACTGCTGAGTCTCTAAACTCTGCCTTTTGTCTGACGGTGGCTAAGCCCGCAAGAAACACAATAACTGCCCTTGGACACCCCCTGACTGTTACGAGTGTGGCCCAAACATCTCCAACCCCTAGCTGGTCATAGATCTGCCATTGTTTTATTTAGTCCCTTCCTGTTCTACTTTTTTTTAAAGCACATGGAAATATTGAGTTTAATATACAGGCAGTCCTTCCCTTCCTTGTGATAAATCTGCTCACTCTAAAGACCAAAGCAGAGATTAGGACCCTGACCTGCCAAGCAACTGCCACATTCAGGAGATGCAGAATCGCCTGGCATCCACCTACAGCTGGCAAAACCACCGTGGGAGTGGATTCGGTACTCCCCGGGAGCAGAGCTCGAGGCAGAAGAGCAGGAGCCCCACCTTCAACCTAGCAGGGCAGCCGTGTTAACAGACAAGGTAGAGGCAGAGGGGCCAGGATGGAAAGAGGAACCAGGAGAGAGAGGGTAGCGCTGAAGTCAGGCGAAGAAGCCTGGACAGGAAAGGAGGGAGGTCAACACAGTCACAGTCAGCAGGGGGGCTCCTCAGGATAAAAGCAGAAGAGCCACGGCGGCAGAATGCTAAGGATGGAAGCCAGATCTTAGGGACCCTGGGAAGGAGTTATCAGGAGAGAGTGCTTCTGGAGGGTCATATGTTGGCCAGTTTTGAATGGAAGATGTGAGATGGGCAAGTAGCGCAAAGGGGGAGGTTTTGTCAAGTGGGGACTTTATCCGACCTTGGTACGGGGTCGGGGTGAGTCCTGGAGAAGAAGTACATGGGAGCCCCAGGGGGAGCGGTTCAGGAATTGACCAGGCCCCGGTGTACCTTGGAGCTCACTGAATTCCTTGATCTAATCTGACATGTGACCTTCTTTTTAGATAACAAAGCTATCTGAAGAATATTTCATTCTGCAGAAAAAACTGAATGAAATGATTTTGTCACAGCAACTGAAGCCTCTTTATCTGGGTGTCTATCCTTATAAGCCAATTACTAGACGAGTTTCTTCTCAGCAGTGCATCTCAGGTAAAGATGGGTAGAGTTGGAACTTCCCGAAGGGACAGGCAAAGCCAGATACTTTGTTTATTAGTTGTCCACCTTTATTCTATAGCAGATTTGAGGTGACAATGGTTTAACTGTCTTGGCAAGAGCCTTCATTTTATTTCATTTTTTATAAGTAGATACACACTTTTCCAGAATATTCCACATACCCCCTACCTTTTTTGATTTCATTCTCCTCTTCTTTTCTTTTCTTTTTTTTTTGCGGTATGCGGGCCTCTCACTGTTGTGACCTCTCCCGTTGCGGAGCACAGGCTCCGGACGCACAGGCTCAGCGGCCATGGCTCACGGGCCCAGCCGCTCCACGGCATGTGGGATCTTCCCGGACCGGGGCACGAACCCGTGTCCCCTGCATCGGCAGGCGGACTCTCAACCACTGCGCCATCAGGAAAGCGCTCCTCTTCTTCTCTTTTTCTTTTCTTTTTTCCCTTTATGTACACTTTAACTAGAACTTGGCATATGACGCCAAAAGGGAGTAGAAAGGGATGGAGTTGGGGGAGGTTGGGGAGCAGGGTGCAGTTTGGATAAGCGGGAGCAAACAAGTGAAGTATATCTGTTCCTTCTGTCAAAATCTGTATGTTAAGTAGAAGGTGCAAATCTCCATTCAGATGCACTATTAAATTTTCTTCTTATCAGCCTAAGTCACTGTCTGCCCACATTCACTAAACTGGTGGCGAGTTCAGACTCAGGAATTATCAGACCTCCCCTTCCCCAGGGCTGTGCAAGGGCCCCGGGGCCTTATATAGCCACCAAAGGATCAGGTAAAGCCTGTAGTCACTAGTTAGTTGCCCACAGGTACTGCTGTGACCCTCATCTCCTAGCTGGCCTCACGATCTCTACAAGTCGCGAGGCTCTGCTGCTCCCATTCGCGCAGGAGACGCTGGGAAGCGGGTGTGTCAGGAGTCTTACCAGGTTTGCACACGCTCCCAGTAGCCCTCCTCCCTGCAGCCTTACCACCTCCCCAGGGGCGGCCACCCATGGCCCTGCTGGGCCCTGTCTGGGAGAATCTGCATTTATTTTCCTTTGGTCCTTATTTCTCGGAGGCCCTCGCCCGCTCAGGGCACCAGGCCCCACCTCTGCAGTGAGTTTGGCTCTTACCCAAGGCAGGACCACCGCTAACCTCAGGCAACTTCCCTGGAAGTCCCTTAGGCAGGGAAAGACTAAGATGAGCCCGGCTATTTGTCTGATACGGGAGGAAGGAAAAATAGCTTAATGTTTCAATCAGTTGTCCTGCCACATTGTTTTCAAGACTTGTGTGAAGCTTTAAAAACAGCAACAACAAAAAACACTGCCATGAAGTGTCCACCCTTCCCAGCCCTGCTGCTCCCAGGCCCTGGCCCAGACCTCTTGACGTGAAGAAGCAGCTTGGCAAGTCAGAGTCCGGAGGCCCATTAGTTTGAATGCCACCGATGCCCCCTGCCCAGAGGCCTGCTGACCGGCAGAGCAGAGAGGGGCCCGGGGGCTTCAGCCTCCCTCGTGGCTGTGTGCGCAGAGGCCCTGGTGAAGGCGGGGCAGTGAGGTGCTGGAGGGAGCTCCGGGTAAGCAGCTCAGCCCAGGGCTCAGCAGGAAGCAGGGGGTGGAGGGGGCCCGCGGACGCTTCCTGGAGGGGAGTGGAGGCCACCAGTGTTTTGCCACGACCTGTACTTTTGACCATCCAGGGAGTTTTGTGTGTGTCGTGTGTTGTGTATGTGTGTTTACTGAAAATGCTTTAAGGTGCACAACGTGATGACTGGAGGCCCACATACCTGGCGAAATATGACTGCAGTCAAGCTAATTAACATATCTTCTTCTCACATAGTTGCCTTTTTTGGCGTGTGTGTGATGAGAGCACCTGAAATCCACTCTCCTAGCACATTCCCCGGATTTGGTACCGTATTATTACCTGTAGTCACCGTGCTGTACATTGGATCTCTAGACTTATTCATCCTGCACACCTGCAACTCTGTCCCCTTTGACTAACATCTCCCTGCTTCCCCCGCCTCCCCACCCCTGGTAACCACCATTCTGCTGTCTGCTTCTAGTGTTTGACTTCTTTAGATTCCACGCATAAGTGAGACCATGAGGTTTTTCTTCTTTCTGCACCTGGCTTATTTCACTCAGCATAATGTCCTCCAGGTTAATCCATGTTGTCCCAAATGGCAGGATCTTCTTTAAGGCTGAATAATATTCCTCTGTGTGTGTGTGTGTGTGTGTGTGTGTATCACATCTCCTTTCTTCACTCCTCTGTTGCTGGACACTTAGGTTGTTTTCCCTATCTTGGCTATTGTGAATAATGTTACAGTGAACATAAACCTATCATGTAAGGTACTGATTTCATTTTGGGGGGATATATACCCAGAAGAGGGATTGCTGGATCATATGGTAGCTCTATTTTTAGTTTTTTCAGGAACCTCCATATTCTTCTCCATAATGACTGAACCAATGCACCTTCTCACCAAAGGTGTACAAGGGTTCTCTTTTCTCCACATCCTCTCACCAGCATTTGTTTCTCTGTCTCTTTGATAATAGACATACTGATACCTGTGAGGTGATATCTCATTGAGATTTTGATTTGTATGAAAGCACTCTTTCATATACTGTTGGCCATTTGCATGTCTTCTTTGGAAAAATGTCAATTCAGGTTGTTTGCCAATTTTTTAATCTGGTCGCTTGGGGTGTGTGTGTGTGTGTGTGTGTGTGTGTGTGTTTGGCTGTTCGGTTGCATGAGTTCCTTATTTTGGTTATTTGGATATTGTCTGAAATATATCCAGTATGTGGTTTGCAAATATTTTCTCCTATTCTGTAGGTTGCCTATTATATCTTGTTGATGGTTTCCTTTGCTGTGCAGAAGCTTTTTAGTTTGATGTAGTCCCACTTGTTGATTTTTGCTTTTATTGCCTGAGCTTTTGGTGTCATATCCAAAATATTACTAGCAAGGCCAACGTCAAGAAGGTTTTCCCCTATGTTTTCTTCTAGGATTTTTATGGTTTCAGGTCTTACGTTTAAGCCTTTAATCCATTTAGAGCTGATTTTCTTGTATGGTGTAAGATGACTCCAATTTCATTCTTTTGCATGTGGATATCCAGTTTTCCCAGTGCTGTTTATTCTTTCCCCATTATGTATTCTTGATGCCCTTGTCAAAATTAGTTGACCCATATATACTTGGGTTCATTTCTGGGCTGTCTATTCTGTGCCATTGATTTATGTGCCTGTTTTAATGCCAGTACCATACTGTTTTGATTACTTTAGCTTTTTATTTAGCTTAAGATCAGGAAGTGTGATGCCTCCACTCTTCTTCTTTCTCAAGATTGCTTTGTCAGGGACTTTGAAAAGGCCTAAAAGCAGCAGAAATTTACTAGAAAGTCAAAATAGTTCACTTCATTCTTCAATGAAGGCCAGCCTGGCCAACATCTGAATTTTCCCCTGTCCCTGAGAGTAGCAGAGGAAGTGCCTGAGAGAGGGCCTGAAGTGGCCTGAAGACACAGAGGGGTCTGGGCAGACCTGACAACCCAGAACCAAGTAGGAAGGGAGGACACTGGGAGATGCAGTGGCCCGGGGAGAAAACAGAAACCCAGAATGACTAAGTTTTCTCAGAAGACACTAAGAAAATGGAAAGCAGCTGAGTTTAACTAGGATTCGTTAACAGTAACGTCATGCTAGAAAATCGAAATGAGCACTAAGAGGGAGGAATTAAGTCGAGTTTTAGGAACATCAAGTGACATTTTTGTACATCTGAACTGTTGTACATCGTGACCACTTAACCCAGATGAAGTGGTGGCTGAGACAGTCAACAGTCTTAAGCAAAGGTTAGTCGGTAGATGCCCTACCAGGCGGGTGGATGCGTGCATGGTGACTGAAGCCGTTGAGTAGATGAGATCATCCAGGAAATCCACCTACGGTGAGAAGAGAAGAGAACCAGAGCGTGAGTCTAGACGTGTACGGGTCAGGTAGAGAGGACCCAGCAAAGAGGACCAACCAGAGAGGTGGGAAGGACACAGGGAGCCCAGTACTTCAGAAGCCACAGGAAGAGGGTTTTAAAGATGTCATGCAGGATGATGCTGACAGAGCAAGTGGGGAGAGAACTATAAAATATCCATTGAATCTCCTATATGTTAACAGTTACTTACAACTTCCCCTAACGTTTGTGAATAGACACAAAGGGGAAGGGGGATGCTGACAATCACTGTGCTACTTCTGGGAGATTCACCCTCCGATATCTGCTGGGTTTTGTCATCAGGTGTAGTCTATGTTCAGATATTTTAATGATCTAGGCAGCTTTTTTAAAAATTTCTTGAATAGTTTATAAAAGTTCGCAGTAAATATAGTTCAAAGAATTCAAACTGAGGTCACAAATTGGGCCAGATATCGCTTGGTCAATATTTAATCCCTGCAAGGGATCTAGATTCATTATTGTACCTTTGGATGTGCTTATTTACCTCAGGAAAATCAAACTCCATCCTAAATTTCTCTGTAAACCAGCCTGGGTTTGCCAATCTTCTGACCACATTTAAACCAAGAATTTCCACCACCTGTTCCCTTTTCCTCCAATTCTAGTGATTTTCCCAGTTATACTTACATACCTTCAGACATCACAAACCCCACACAGGTATTCAGATGCACACTTATAGGAGGGAGTAGATTATCAGTACCATGGTCCATGTTTACTTATCCTCAAGTTATTTCATGTAGATTGGTTTTGTCTTCCTCAGTCAGATCTTCAACCCTTGCAAGCAGGACCATGCCATGTACTGTATGTTCATTTTTCTGTTACCCTAGCACACTTATTCATCACACCGTAGACATTTAATAATGACTTATTAATTGGCTGGAAAGCTGTTTAATTTCCTCCAAGAATTATATGTGGAGCAAAGTACAGTGGCCAGTGGAGCAAAGATTTAGAAGTTTTGTTTTCATTAAAACAAAAAAAGTCGCATTACATTCTTTAAATGTTTATTTGTTTTTGTATGTTGTATGCTTTTAAACTTCTAGTCAGGGAAGGCCTTATATTGTAGAAGGCCTAATGTATAGAGGTCCTGTCTCCCTAGATCATCAGAATTGCTAACCCCGCAATTTGGAACCTCGCAGTGCGGGCAGCTGCCAGCCCCCGCAGAGGCGCCTTTAGCCGATACGCTGTGGAACCTGCCAGCGGGGGTTCAACAGGCCACCGCTGCAGCACTGACCTTCATGGCAAACCATACCTCCCCATGAAGAATTTCACTTGGAAGACCAAATCAAGCTAGTTTACAAATAATTATGTCACTAAAGTAAGCCTAATAGTCACCTGAAACTTTCGTTATCTCATGCTTCTCAAAAATCTACAGGCATCTTCAAATCATTGCTACACCCGACTTCGTTGTAACAACTCAGTCAGCCTTAGCTGGATTACGTAAAGTGACCTGGGAAAGCTTCTTACCTATTCTGAAGAAAGCCCTAGACCTAGAGGGCTGAGATAGGGAGGGTGGGAGGGAGGCTCAAGAAGGAGAGGACATGGGGACATATGTGTGCATATGGCTGGTTCACGTTGGTGTACAACAGAAATAACACAGTACTATGGAGCAATTATGCTCCAATGAAGATCTATTTTAAAAAAAAAAGTACAAAAGCAAATTTTTTCTAGAGGTCACTTTGAAAATTCATCAGGGTATTCTAAGTTATATTCATGCCTAATGGTCGTGTGGTGAAAACAGTGAAGGGGCCAGTAATATATCTTGAATGTATGATTATCTGGTGGTTCAACTTGATTTAAAGACAGATTAAGAGAAAAGGAGCACAGAATCGGCCTGGGCTGGATACCTGTTGGCACTGAGTGATGTGTACAGGGAGGTTCATTCTGCTATATTCTGTCTGTTCTTTTCTGCTCTTGTGAATGTTTGAAATTTTCTATAATGAAAGATTAAACAAACAAAAAAAGCAAGCCCTAGAAAATGTGGATAATAAATGAGAATAATTAAGTTTTCAACTTTATTTTAACAAGCTGTAACCTTATTTTATAAGGTTCTCTCTCTGTGAGACATATTTTTTAATGTGCGAAAGTGTCGAAAGTAAAATAATGTCCAAGTGAAAACTGAGGAACTAATTAAGAAGTTTAAAAATAAAATTAGGTAAGTACACGAACTGCTTGTTTTATATCTTTGTTTTGATAATAATCATTATCAATTGAAACTGATAGGAGTTAACTGCACCTGCATTTTCACTGAGAGGAATTTAGTACAGGATTTGTATAACTAGAGTGCGGCCATCTGATCACAGAGCCTATGCTGTTGTATTCAGAAGTATACGATGACATTGCATTATTTCAGTTTGAATAATGTGCAGAGTTGCTCCTTTGGGGGGAGGGGGCGTTTCTTCTTAACTATGGTGCACCTGGCAATTGTGTTGACCTCTGTGAAGAGAAGAAAAAGATTAATTGTAGGATAAATACACCCTAGTAACACAAAAGCATATTTTCTTTCTCTCTTTTTACAAAGAAGCTGTGACTGTCCAACAGGCTGTAATTTTTTTTTTTTTTTTTTTTGTGGTATGCGGGCCTCTCACTGTTGTGACCCCTCCCGCTGTGGAGCACAGGCTCCGGACGCGCAGGCTCAGCGGCCATGGCTCACGGGCCAAGCCGCTCCATGGCATGTGGGATCTTCCCGGACCAGGGCACGAACCTGTGTCCCCTGCATCGGCAGGCGGACTCTCAACCACTGCGCCACCAGGGAAGCCCGGCTGTAATTTTTTTAATGGGTTGCAAGGTTAACAAATAAGGACATTATGATAATTCCCATGCTTCATTTACATAATACCATCAGTAAATTCAACTCTAAATCAAAGCAGTCCCTTGCCATGCATACATACAGTAGATATAATGAAAATGCTTTCAGAGTAAATGTCAGAAGAAAAGAGCAATCTATTTATTTCTAAATTCTTATGGCATCTAGATTTATGCAGTAGTCCTAATATTTTCAGTTATTATGGTGCAGGTTTGGTATTTGTTGTAAGGTATGCCTGTCAATTTACCATTGTAATGCTGGCCCTAGAAATGCATTTTGCAAACTACCCAAGAATATGTCTGCACGTGTACCTGTAAACATATTTATAGCCATGTGAAGACCAGGTAGCTCAAATAATGTTGGGTCACATACTTTATAGGAGTTTTTTTTTCATTATGAGTAGAAAGTAAAGAGAGATCAGAAGTTATATTGCTTTTCCTCCCAACATACCTCTGATGATCACTTATCTTCTTACATTTATTTGCTACTATTCTCTCTTCATAAGAAATACTAATTCCCCCCAAATCTTTCAAAAAACGACAACCTTCAGTATCCAAAAACAAATGATTTTATTTATACCCTTACAATTCAGTGAGTATCATTTATTTTTAGCATTTCAGTTATATTAAATACTAACCATAAAAGCAGTTTGCCATACATGGGTTTACACTCTGAATTATCAAGTGTAAATTATTGATTTTGATGAGTTAACTGACTTAATTCCAACAGAATAGTTGACCTAGAAGCATTAAATGGAAATAGTTAAATTTTTTGCACTCAAATTATTTCTTCTCATTCCACAATTTTTATCTATTCTACACTACAGAGAACACGGAGCTGCCATGGAAGCAGGAGGACAATGAACAGTATATTTCCCCCCAACTTCCCATTAAATTTCTGATTAAAAAATGCACGAAAAAAAGACTAACCATGTCCTCAGCAAAGGAAACAGTTTTTTCTTTACATATTTTGACATCATATTACTTAGCTATGAGATCAGTTCAAAGGGAAATTACATAGCATATTTGACAAAATAATATAGTCAACAAGGTAAATTCACATGGAGTTTATAATTTCATATCACATAGAGAAAATACCTTCTTAAATATCTAGTGTATTTTTAAAATTTTCTTACAGACATACTGGGCTAGTCCATAAACTCCCAAATATCAGAACTGAACCAGATTACATTTTCTGACCATGATGCAATTGAGATAGAAGTGTAAAAATAAGTCTTAAAATTAAGAATCAGTATGAAATCTGAGGTGAAGCAATTATAATTAGAGTTATAAGTTATTTCAAAATAATAAAAATGAGAATAGCTATATATAAAAACTATGAATGTAATGCAACCAGATCTATATTCATGGGAAAATTCAGATCATTAAATGTTTTCATGATTAACTGAGAGAAAATAATAAAAAAAGGATGTAAAGTAAGATTTCCTTTTTTAAAAAAAAAAGGAGAACAAGTATTTTTCAGCCCCAGGAAAAACACAAAAAGAGAAATAATTTTGATAAGACAGAAATATACCAGATATCTAAATGAAGCTAAAATAGTATTTTTTGAAAATAAAACAAAATAGACTAATTACCTAAAAAAGAAGCCACAAAAAAATAGAAATAAGAGCAGTATTATAATAACTATAGTTGATAATGTTAAAATCTTGGCATGCTATGAATGCAATTTCACAGAGACAAATACGAGGCTAAAGTGTAAATTTCTGAGAAGACATAGTCAGTACAATGATGTGTCTGTCAAAGAATTCCCTTCAAAAAAGTGTTCAGGAACTCACAGTGTTTTAGACAAGTGCATTCAAAATTCATGGAACAAGTAATTTCCATAGTGTGTGATCTGCTTGGGAGAAAAAGAAAAATACAGAAAGTCACCTATTTTATGAAGATCATCTACCCTAGAAGCAAAGTCTGACAAATAACCTTTTAGGAAGAAGGAAGGGAGAGGAGGGAGAAAGGAGAGAGAAAGAAGAAGAAAGCTATGGATCAATCTCAGGGATTTAGAGGTAAAACTCCGAAGTATAGTACTAGCTGATTGAATGCATATTACATTAAAAAACTATCCAAATAACACATATCAATGTAACATAATATCCAAAGTTCAAAAGAAAAAAGCCATCTTGATAAATGCTAAAACAGTTTTCAATAAGATCTAACACTGAGTCCTAATGAAAAGCAAAACTCTTACTTAATTAGAAATAGGAGATGCTTTAGCAATATAAAGAGTATACTTCTTAAATCAATTGTCAACATCATAATAATGGTAAAACACTGAAAGCAGTTCCTTTAAAAAGCAGGATGAAGGTAAGGATGCTAGTAACAACACTTTTTTACGTTATTAATTTGGGAATTTCTAGCTGAAGCAATAGGACAGCAACAGAAGTTTCTGAAAAGCATGATATTGAAAAGAAGAAGATAGGATTATAGGAGTATTAGCAGACAACATGAATTTTGACAATAAAAATGCAGAGAATGAACCAAAATAATGATTGGTACTTGTAAAAGAATTCAGCAAAGATACGTAGCTTTCCTATAATAATTTATAATGGGAAAAGAACATATTGGAAATAAGAGCAAAAACAAATAGAATACCTTGAAATAAAGTTAGCAAGAAAACCACAGAAAGATAAAAAAAAAAAAAAGCAGAGGTGGACAGTGGAATGACCCACTGTGTTTCTGGATTGAAAGATAAGAAAATGTAAACATATTCTAAAGTTGATTTCTAGGTTAAAAAAGTTGTGTTCCATTTCTGTGAGATTTTCTTGAGAACTTAATGTCCCTAGATATCATTTGTAAATTTCAGGAAAAAAGAATAATTATAAATGAGGTCTTGCCTTTTAGATGGTAGAACAAATAATATAAAGCTACCATTAAAACCATATGCCTCTGTTACGAAAATCAACCACAGATTAATGGAACAGAGCAGATAGCCCTAAAATTGACTGTAGTATTTATAAAAGCCTGTCCCCAAAAGATATACAGCAAACCAATAAGAAATGGACATATAATGCTTAAATTTTTCTGATTTGGGGAGAATAAATAAAACAGCCTTACCTTATACTGAATACGCCAGTATTTACCAGATATATTAATGATTTAAATGGGAGGAATAAACCAAGAGAAACCAGATGATATGAACTGACCATCTCACAGTCTCTGCTTAGGAAATGACAAAGCATAAGAAGTAATAAAAAGCATTACAGAGAAACACTGTGGTCGATTTGCACTGTGTAAACGTTAAAACCTAGACATTAGAAAGCCTCATTTAAAGTTAAAGAGCTACAGACAAACTGGATGAAATATAGAGAACGAGTGGAAAAGTGGTTAACATATGTAACATAGAAAGAGCTCTTATAAATCATTAGGAAAAACACAAACACCATCCATGGAAAAATGGACACATTGATTTATTTATAGAAGAACAAATGCACATGGAAAACAAGCATATATATGATTGCCGTGGAAATTAAAAGTGTAAATTAAGTTACTATTTTTTACTCATCACAATGGCAGGGATGAACAAATATTTAACGGTGACAAGAATGTGCTAGTTTAATTATCCTCAAACGCTAATGGTGAGACTAAAGACGCAACGTTTCAAAAAGTGATTTGGCAAAATATGTAAGAAAGCATTGAAATCGTTTCTGTCACTCACCCAGTAAGCCCACTTACGAGAACATAGCCTAAGGAACTAATCAGAGCTGAAAGAGAAAAATTACGTACATGGCCAAAAATAAAATTAGACAATAAGAAAATGATTAATAAGTAATGGCACATTCATATATGGAATATAAACAGCCCTTCACATTCATCTTTCATAGAAGAACCTTAGCAAACTGCTAACTAATCTAACTAGGGATACAAGACTGCAGAATTGGAATGGGAATCCTGTAAATGCATCAGCTTAATCTTCCCGCGTGTCAGGGGGTTCACTGACAAGAGCATCTATACAGGGCTCTAGAGAAGCCGAGAGGCTGGTGGAGGGAGGGCCAAGTGCTTGCTCTCCAGTAGAGTGGACACTCTCCATCCCTCCCTACCTTGGACCTTCAGAGTCCATTCTGTACAAAATGAAGAATCTGAATAATGTTCCTGCAGCCTATACAGGGCTTCCACACCAGGTGGGAGAAGACTAGAATGCCATCTCCAGATAAGTTATCTTTGCTGCCAGGCTGTCTTGTGCCACTGAAAGCTGTCTTGCCACCTCCTGTGGCCATGCCTGCGACCAGACATGTCCTTATAAGGAATAGTAGCTTTTTAAAAATATTGGTGTATTTCACCTTACCTTGATAAGAACCACCTATCTGTTACAAAGTATGAGTGGGGCAGGGAGGTGGGGGGAGGCCAGAAACAAACTGAATGTTGCTTGTTTAAAATCAGGTAGTATTCTTCTATTCTGTGGTTTTTACAGGGCAATTTGAGAAAGTAACTGAGCAGTGAATAAATAATTTTCCCAAATTTGGCTCTTTGGAAAAAAAATTAACGTAGGTTTTCACCTCGAGCTATATACCCATATATTTTTCAGATAGAGAGCAATATGGTCTTGAAAAACAACCAAGAGGTAATTGGGGGGCTCTTAAATGCCACCCCTGAGTTTTCCTTATTCTCCAGTCAGGTGAGTGTGTAGTTTTGTCGTTTGTCTCCATAGTTCCATGGACGGTCGTACACAGGATACATGCTCACAGCTCAACATGACACCCAGTAGGTGGCACTCTCAAGACACTGTCAGCGTCACTGTGTGCATTCCCTATGCTTCTCATAGGGCGCCCCCGTTTATGTATGCTAGATGGCTGGGGGTGAGGGAGCAACCTAACTGCATGGACCAGACGAAACTAACTAGCCTCTGAGGACCCTAATCCATTACCTGTGCCCTACGGGGGTGACGGAAGAAAATGGCAGAAACACAGTGAGCATGTCCAAGAGACAGATGGTGGTCCAGAGGGGACGTCTGTGGGTCTCACCACACAAATAGAGCTGCATTATTCTCCTGTTTCTTCTGTGAGACAGGAGGGGCAGGCTGGGGGCAGCATCTTCCCCAAACCTAAGAGTGTAATTTATTGAAAAACGAAATGCTCAGTTTTCAAGCTTCTTGTGCAAAGTACTCAAACCAGAGTGGCAGAAAGCTTGAAGCCCATGAGCTGTAGGATAAGGACAGGTGGGAGTTGGCTCTAGGGCATCGGTGTTCAGTTGATAGGAAAAGAAGAACTAAAGGAATCACTTGAGCAGTTCCGAATGGGTCTGGAGACTGACAGCTCCCTGCTTGCTGAGAAGGTCAGAGGGAGCCTGTGAGCCAGACCACTGAACACTAAGGCATCCCTGAAGTGTTCAGGACACTCAGAGCAGACTTACAGCTCTTCACCTCAGGAAAACTCAAGGGAACACAGAGTGGAGTAAAACAAGTGGTCCAATTCAGGGCAACCATGAGAAGTGAAAATATCTCTGGGAACTCAGAGCATGAGGCAGTGCAAGGCAGAGAGGAGTGCAGAGGGACTGAACTGTCCACACAAGCTCAGAACCTGCGTCCATTTCTGTTCAAGAGCGCCTCGCCTGGCTGAAGGGCAGATGAGGTGAAAGGCAGACAGGTTGCGAACCTGACTACGGTGAACCTTGCCTTTAACAAACAGCAGTGAATATTCCTCCCTTCTAAGATTTCCTCTGGGTCCCTATATTGCTTAAAGTTCATGACTGTCCATTTGTAAATGGGAATTTACAAAAACTAAACAATTGATTTCTTAAGGAAGATATTACGATAACATAAGTGCATTTCTGTGCTGCTAATATCCTATTTATACATGTGATACTTTTGCAAATTATACTCTGCATGTTTACTTAAGTAAAATAGTATAATTATGATTAAAATGAGAATAATACTGAAATTCAATTTTCTAGAGCAAATGTTGGCCATGAGTTTTAAATCTGTCTTCTTCTGAATGCAAAACGTTGAGATGTTTTTCCTTTCATTGCATTCCTGATCAACTCAAATGCTTAATGAAATTATTACCAGAACTACAATATAAATAAATACTTTACCTTCTGGCTATTTAATATAGCAGCAGCCTTTACCAGTTAATACGTATCATGCACATCATACAAAATAGTCACAAACCTAATTTTGCTATTGCCAGCGTTGATGCGCTGCTGGTAATTTGTGATTATAAATGTTTATGTCACTTTTGTAATTAAGGGGTTAGAATGACGTTGGCAGGCAGTGTTTGTGCTCCCCCAAAGGAACAAAAATTTAGAGGGCAAAATAAACTTAACGCCTTTCTGAAATATTTGTATGCTGAAAAGCTCACAGGCAGTTTGCTCTTCAAAAATACAAAATAGCCTGGGGAAATTTAATCTGAACAGTCAAACCCTGTTGAATACATTCCTCAATAATTTTCACATACTGGCTGCCCACGTTACGTGGCCATGTCTTAAGGGAAGACACCCTTTAAGAATATTTAGCATTATCCTGGTGAAGAAAAAAGTCAATTCTGCAAGATATAAGAATTAATTGGAAATTCTGAAAATTCAACACGTTTGGGGATTTTTTTATCTCTGTAGTATGCACATGCCCTCATGCATATTTATAATTTTACATAAATGTGACCATACCATACATTCCAGGATTCTTTTGAATGCAGTATTTTTTTCATTTTCTCTTTTTTTCCTGTTTCTTCCCCCCTCCCGCCCACCGCCATTCTCCCTCTCCAACCCACATTGCTCTCCCCATCAAGGAAGCTCTTATAAAACATGTGTTCTTTTATATCTTTTGTAGCTGTGCATAAATGCCCTCACAGACACATACAGATATAGAGATTTTTTGTCATTATTTTATTATGCATCTTGCTTTTCTCCCTTACTACCTGAGCAGGAATCCCTGCACATCAACAGGTATAGCTACAAATCATTCTTTTTAATAGCCATATGGTATTCCATATGAAGATCACAATAATTTATGTAACCTTTCCCCTATTGTCAGGTATTCACTTTGTTTCGATTTTTTGCCACTATGAAAAATGTTGCAGAAAACTTCTCTGAAAATGTCCTTGTATACTGATGATATTTTTATGGGATAAGCCTCCAGGGATGGAGTCGTTGAGTTGAAAGGCATTTTGGGTTTTGATAGATTGCTTTCCTAAAAGGCCCTAAGAAGATGTTTCCTTCAACAATTTGTTTGAATTCACTTTTTCTGACATCCTGTCCAGCAGTGTTATCCTTCTTTTTAATCTTAGCTAATATGCCTGGAGTAAAATGATATTACACTGTTATTTTAATTCATATTGTCTTGTCTGCTGACAAGCTCATTTGCCTTTCATGCTTGTTGGCTTTTTGGATTTGCTCATCTTGAACTTGCTACTTAACATCTTTTGCTCATTTTTCTGTTGGTCTGTATTTTGTAGTCATTTGCCACCTTTTTATGACTTCTGAGTTCTAGTGAAGACATTTGTACCCCTAGATTGTTCATGAAGTCATCCAGATTTCCTTTCAGGATGTTTGTGGGTTCCTTCATTTACATTTATCTTTGAAGAATCAGGATTTATTTTTGTATCTGGTGACAATAGTGATCCAGTTAAGAAAATTATATTGAGTGTCTGCTCTTCACTTTAGCACTGTGTCTCTAAGCTAAAATGGATTCAGTTAGGCTTTTTAGCATCTCCAAACACCTACCACCTGTACATATCCAGTGAAGAAGCATGAGGGCATCAGATCCTAAGGTATAATGCCCACCATCCAAAAACATATGGTCCCACTATTTTTTTTAAGTCGTAGGTAAAAATAGTAAGAAGTATGAGATTAAGTGTTGCATTATTTTGCTAGGGCTGCCATAACAAAGTTCCACAGATTTGGGGGATTAAACAACAGAAATGTTATTTCCTCACAGTTGTGTAAGCTAGAAGTCCAAGATCAACGTGTTGGCAAGTTTGGTTTCTTCTGAGGTCTCTCCTTGGCTTATAGATGCCATCTTCTCCCTCTGTCTCCGCATGGTCTTCCTCCTGTGTGTGTCTGTGTCCTAATCTCCTCTTCTTACGGGAACACCGAGCATACTGAATTAGTGAGGCCATAGTGACCTCACTTTGAAGACCCTTTCTCCAAACACCTTCATATTCTGAGGAACTGGGGGTTAGGACTTCAGTGTATGAATTTTGAGGGGACACAATTCAGCCCATAACACGTTTCAAATAAATTGCACAGCCTGTGAGTACCATTGATGTTCACGTGAGACGGAGATGACTGGGCCATCTGTGAAAGCTTCATGGAAGAGGCGGAGGTGGAGACAGGCATTGAAGAATGCTTAAGATTTCAGTGAGGCCATGAAAAACCTTTCTATGAGACGAGAATAAGCAAAGTTACAGCTCTAAACGTGGTGTGCTGGGGTTCCAGTTAGGTAACGAGGCTGACCAGAGGAGGTAGTTCATTTTGGGGGGAAGTGGGAGATAAATTGGAATGGCTGAGATTGTAAGTAACTTGGATTTAGGAGAGGTTTCGGTTTAATGGAGAAGGAAAAAAGCATCACGAATTTTTGGAAAGTGGAATTTCATCATGGTATTTAAGGAAGGAAAATCTGGTTTTCATGTGTGAGATAAAGCACAGGGCGCATTAAGACGCTGCCACGGTTGTTAAATGAGCAGTTTAGCCCAGGATGGTAGCAAGGGTAAGCAAGAACTAGTGGATGAGTATTAGGCATTTCAAAAAATGTGTCAAAAAAGTTGACAGAATTTGCTGATTGCCTGCTTCCAGGAGACGAAGAAGAGGAATTAGGCGCGGGTGACATCAGTATTACAAACCTGGGGGACAGAAATACAGTGCCATTAAGGTCGTGGTGTACAGAATCTTAGATGGAGAAGAAAGATGACCCCTGACTCACCTGAGTCTGAGAGTTTGAGATGCACGTATTCAACAGGGGTAGGAAATTAGGGCCGAGCTCTGGTGGATGAGAGGTTCTAGCCGAGTTATGGATTGGGAAGTCATCTGTAGGGGGTCATTGTGCAACGTACAAGGAGCTGGGAGCACCGTGATGCATTCCAGGAGGCAAAGGATTGTTTACGCGTCCAGCAAACTTTTATTAAGCACTTACTATGTGTCAGGCATTTCCTTAAGTGCCAGGAATACAGAGGTAAATGAGATAAGGTGTCTTGCACGCAGAAACCTCACCCTCAGTCATGAAGGGAAGGGATGGTCGATAATGTTAAATGGTCATGAAGTCAGAGATAATAAGGACAGAAAAGTGGCCTTTGGCTTGGGCAGTAAAGTGGTCACCCTTGACTGTCTAGAAGGCAGGTTCTATAGAGTCTTGGTGATAGAAATCAGATAGAATGGCAACATTTGATGAGAAAATGAAGAAAGAGCAAGACTTCCTTTATTCCCAGAATCTGTTTGTTTTTCCCTTTTGTGGCATTTATTCAGGTTCTTTGCCACCTTAAATTTATTTAATTGCTATTACAGTAGTAATATTCTGATATTTTAATTCAGACTTTAAATAATATTAAAGTCAAGTTAAAATTTAGTCCCTGGTCACCTTTATGTTTCTAAAAACATAACTTGATACTGTATTTTAATGTTTCTTGCCATTCAGACTCAAATAAGATATATAAGTGCATATGGCCAATACATTTAAAAATAATAAAACTTGGCAAGAGCCAATAAGAGCTGTTTAAGAATCAGCCCTGGGGCTTCCCTGGTGGCGCAGTGGTTGAGAGTCCGCCTGCCGATACAGGGGACGCGGGTTCGTGCCCCGGTCTGGGAGGATCCCACATGCCGCGGAGCGGCTGGGCCCGTGAGCCATGGCCGCTGAGCCTACGCATCCGGAGCCTGTGCTCCGCAACGGGAGAGGCCACAACAGTGAGAGGCCCACATACTGCAAAATACATAAATAAATAAATAAATCAGCCGTGGGAGAGAGGATAAATAAGGAGAAGGAAAATAATAAAAGACCACTGTTTTTGGTGGTGGCGAGAATTCAGGTTTTACCATCTTTCCTCGTGCCTGTGATGGTCTAAGACGGGATTCAGCTCGGGCTCCGGTATCTGGATTCCCTCCACCTCCTCTGTCTACTCCTTTGGAGGAAAAGGGAGAGAGAGAATGGGAGATGAACCTCCAGGGATTGGTTGGAAAGTTACTTTTACTCCTCCTATCTATAACTGATCTCTATTAACGTGGTCTCATTAACAAAGATCCCGTTTTCTTTTGTTTTATTCTAAAAAGGACTGTAACGAATGATTGTCCTGGTTTGCACTGTTCCATGCCTTACACCACGATGACATACTCCCAACTAGCTGATCTATCTTTGTCATCCAGCAATTTCCCATAAATTTTAAAATGAATGAGTTGGATAACGTTAGGATATGAATGCTCTTGTGATAAATACGTTCACACAGTGAGCTGGGGCTGGGACTAGAAAGTTAGGCATCTGTGAGTCTCCCTCCTGGTTGGAGCGGTCTTACGCTGCCTGTCACGGCTGCTCACACGTAGTAAGTGTGGAGCATTCATTGATTAGATTTGACTTGATCTGATTAGAATCGTTTGGAATAATTCAGTTCCTCTGTGTATTTCTATCTCTGAGGATTAGGAATTATTGTTGCCCCATTATTATATGCAATAATGATCCCTTGATGCCCTTAAAGTCCGGCTGAGAAATGTGTGCTCCGATACCTGTTGAAGGTAAGCCATTCTCCAGTGAGCACCCATACCCTACTCCCAACCCAACCCTGATACATTTATCACAAATGCACTTAGGGGATGAGGTGGTCAAGAATCATGAAAAATAGACAGAAATGGTTTGTAAGCGGCCTATTAACTCTGTAGACATAAGGCCACTTGTAACAAAAGCACTGACAGCAAAGTGTGAAGATCCTCAGAAACTCTGATGATGTTGCCGCAGGTTTGAGGACTTGGCTCTATCAAAGAGCAGGGAGAAGAGGACAAACCTAGTTCTTTCTTGGCCAAGGATTCTAAAGTCCGATCTGAACATTCTAATAGTTTGAGATTCTGAATATTGGTGAATATCTGTCCAGCCTGCAGTTGAGCTGTCTCTTGGTTTGGGTCATAATACGAGGTGGTACTTTAAAAAATGAGGATCATGCAGTGTTTGGATGGATGGATGGATGGATGGATGGATGGATGGATGGAAGGATGGATGGGTCACTCTGTAGTGCCAGTGACGGGGAGGCAAGGAGACAACAAGATTCTATGAGCATAATCCTCCTTTCTAGAGATTTTATGGCAGCTTTGTCTGCTCGCTCCATCCACCCTCAGCTGCCATTCCACATTATCGAACTGTGCGTTTCTTTTCTTCCCCGTCTTCTCTTCCCCTTAACTTCTCAAAATCCTAGACTACTGGACAATCGGAAGGAAACACATGATGAGGAATATAATAAGGGTTGGTGGGGGGAGCCAAGGAATTTCCTCTTTCTCCCAGTTTTGGCCCCAGTTGTATGTATATAATTTGTTGTTTAACACAAACGGTAAACTGTGCTTGATGCTAGCCTTTGTAACTGAGTGCTTGTTTATGATCGCCTTCCTTGTAGGTATCTCCAGAGGAGAGGGGCCAAAAATACTGAGACCTCCGAGGCGGCCCCGGAAACCCAAAACACTAAATAACCCCGAAGACTCCACGTACTATTCTCTCCTGCATGTAAGTGGCTCACTCTCGTTCTCAGGTGGGAGCCGTAGCATCCCCTAACAACAGCGTGGAAACTGACCGTACTAGTCCTGTCAAAAGGGAGGGCTTTGCAAAGGAGATGCGCCTCGGTTTCTGCTTACCTGCCCCTCCCTTGACTGACAGTCTGGGCACTTGGCTGTCCGCCAACCCCTCTTCCTCAGGGTCCACGCCTCTCCCGCAGTCCTGTAACCCCTGTGCCCTCCCACCGTTCTCTCTTCTGGTCCTGTAATCTGAGCTGCTGTGCAAATATCAACCCAGAAAGAGAAGGGCCTCACAGCAGGAGCTCTCCAGGGAGGAACCTTAGTGTAAATGGACGGGGAGAAGGAAGGGGGAGGAAGAGACATTTACTGAACACCTTTTAAATCCCAGGCCCAGAGTGAGGTGTGTTCACACACATGGTGAGATCGAATCTTAGAGCCTGGAGGGTGGCCTCCGCATCTCACAGATCAGGATTCTGAGACACGGATAAGGCACCTGTTAGCTGTCAGGGCCATTAATTGTACTGAGGTCTTCTGGTTTCCCAGCTCCCGTTGACTCGCGGTGAGCAGCCTGGGAGCTCTCGGCATCACCCCTGCCAGCCTGCCCTTCCTCTAGGTTCCTGTTCTCCGTGAATGCCACCAGCATCTGCCCGGTTACCTAAACCAGCAAAACTGCGAGGCATCCCGAATCTTGCCTGCTGATCAGACACGCTGAAGTGGGACTCCTCCCCACAAAGGCTCGCTCTGATTCATCTTCTGCTTCTGGCCTCACGGCAGCTACCCTGTTTCAGACCGTCTCATTCCTCACCTGGAGTAGTTCAGGCCCCACCTAACTGCTTCTAATCTCAGCCTCTGCAAGCCATACCAGAACATTTCTCTAGACCATAACTTTGATTGTGTTCCTCCCTGGAGAGTCCCTTTAATGGCTCGGCAACTCCTTCTGCACCAAGTCCAGACTCCTTCGCCCCCGTGCCCACTGGCCAGGGTTAACTGCTGGCGCCTCTGCCAGTGCGTGGCCTCCCACGCTCCTGAGTCCTTTGCACCTGCTGGTCCTTCCATTTACAATACTTATTCCCCCTCTCACTTCCTGCTGCCACAGTGAAGACAGCAACAACCCTCCATGTCCTTGTAGAGCCCAGAGAATGTTTCCCATGAGTTGCAATTAAGTTTCCCACCTCCCCGGCCATAAATGAAGGTTGACTTTCAAATCAACCATCTCCTGGTCCTCTCCCTTCTCTCTGCTGATTTCTCTCCAGTGTCTTTGGAAGGGTCCTCTTCCCCTTTGTGTTGCCTAGGGTTCAATCTTAGATTCTCTTCTCATCTCATTGCCTTCGGACAGTTTCATCAGCTGCCATGACATCAGTTTCTCCTGATTCCTGAATCCTGGTCTCTGGCTCAGATTCTCCCTCTGACTCCAACCTCAAATATCAGAGTACCTAGTGTTTGTTTTACATATTCCACATGATGCACGAAGGCAGTCATACGTATATATACATTCACCTATATACTATGGGCAATACACACACACCTCCCTATATACTATGGGTACGTACACACACACCTCCCTATATACCATGGGTACACACACACACACACACACACATACACGCACCCTTTTATTACTATGGGTACATATGCGCACATCTATATACTATGGGTACATACACACACACATCCATCTGAAATACACAATTAAATGGTTTTCAGTATAATCACAGAGTTGTACAACCATCACCACAGTCAATTTTACTTATTTTCAAAACAATTTTAATTGAACTATAGTTGATTTACAATGTTGTCTTAGTTTCAGGTATACAGCAGACTGATTCAGCTATATATATATATATATATATATATAGCTGATTCACAAATGAGTCCCTGCCCCCAGGAAGCTTACTTTGTCATTGTACTGTTATTTTTAAAATGAATATAAATTGTTTTCATGCATCTTAATTTATCAGTGACTGGAAACCTTTTTATAACCCTGGGTCTTGAAATCTGTGGCTTCAGTGAAACATAGAAAACTAGTATATTATTTGAAGTGAAAACACACCATGGGTTCATATTTATCTGGCCTTTACCCAGATTTGGGGTGTTACACGTAAGTGAAATTTATAGCTGTGATGGAGCCCTTCCCCCTTTAACCATCAAAGCATTCTTAGTACTTTTAAATGGTTTTCACAAACATCCTTCTCAAATACATTATACTGCACATTTTAAACCTTTTCTTCGTGACCCAGGTCACTGTAGTGAGCAAAAATGTTTGTACTTTATTCAGAACTATGCTTATCAGAGAGGCTCCCTGACAGCCGTATCTAAAGTAACACCTGTCTCTCTGTATCCTCCTGGCCCTACTTAATTTTTCTTCACAGCAGGTATAGATATGTATCTGCTTGTCTCCTGGCTGACTCTCCCCTGTGGACTAGAAGCTCCAGGAAGGCAGGGACTTTGCTCACTCTTATGGCCCCACTGTTGCTCGTCATGAGACTATTTGCTAAATAACACATGACTTACTTTAGACGAGGCTCTCAGGCTGCCGAGCTGTGGACAAGACACCCCTCCCTCATGCTTGCCCGACACGAGCAGCTGCGCTGACAGATGTCTCACCTGTTAATACAGCTTTCGTTTCTCCTTGGATGCCACCACTTAGGGTGGTCATTCCGACTGCCTTAACATCAATACTAGCTCTCTTCTATGATTTGATGCTCTTAATCTCCTACATCTGGGGAATGTTGCTGTTGTCGTGTCCAAAATAAGAGTAAGCTGAAGCTTAGAAACGTGGCTGTGGAGGAGAGAACATCAGCTGAACGCTCACGCCCCATTGTCACGGCGTGTGGTGTCTGCTCTAACACGTAGAAGCTGTGCAGCCATCAGCAAAATGACTCCATGCCAACAGCTTCCTCAGGAAGTGAGTAATGGACCCCGTCACATCACAAGTCCCTTCCGGTCCCATTATTTTTCTGGGGCTTTCCCTCAACCACAGCAGTAGGTGGTTTGGCCACTTCCAGGTCCCTTTTTTGTTATGTCTATATTTTGGCTACCCTCTTCATCCTTGTGAAGGCCTCTGAATACATTATATATTCGTGTATTTCCAAAAGGGAAGTAAGACTGTGTCCGCCATGATGTAATGGTGAATTTTAAAGTCTTACGATAAAATGTATCTCTTTATGTCAGGTGGGAGGGAGAGGGAGTGAGATGCAGTGACTGAGGAATGGCTTCTTCAGTCCTCTGAGCTCAGACCTCTGTTCTTTCAAAGGCCTCCTCAAGAAACATCCTCACTGGATATCTCCTCCGTAAGTCATCTCTGTTTCCTTGTCTTTCTCTCTTCTTTACTCTAGTTTGATAAGAAACGGCCATAGGACATTTGCTGCTTCTTTTGCATTTAAAATCTCAGGTTTGTAATTTGTCATATCAAAACTCTGATTGCAAACATCATTGGTCTTAGTAATTCAGGCATATCTCGCGTCATTGTGCTTCACAGGTACTGTTTTTTCTTTTTTCTTTTTTTTACAAACTGAAGGTTTGTCACAACCCTGCATTCAGCAAGTCTATTGGCACCATATTCCCAACAGCATCTGCTCACTTCCTGTCTCTGTGTCTCTTGGTAATTCTTGTAGTATTTCAAACCCTCCACCGGCAGTTTTATGGCATTTCTAGCAATAAAGCATTTTTAAAATAAGGTATGCATTTGTTTAGACATAATGCTATGGCACACTTAATAGACTAAAGTAGTGTGTAAACGTAACTTTTATATGCGCTGGGAAACCAGAAACATTTGTGTGACTTGCTTTATTGCAGTGGCCTGGAACCAAACCTGCAATATCTCCGAGGTGTGTGTGTAAATGCTCCTAATATACAGTCCTGTGTGATAAAATTCATATTAAGTCCTCTTCCAGGAAATGCAATATCCTTCTTCATGATCAATAATGCCATTTCATACATCCCTTTAGCCCTAGAGCCTAGGGGACTGAGAGACAACTAACTGTAAAGCTCTGTCTTAACACTCATTTCTTCCTCCCGCTTTGTTCCTTATTTACAACTCCTATTTTATTACCTTGATTGCATAATTGCTTCTATTATAAACCATCTTAAATAATTTTTGGAAAAATATATCATTGAATTACATTTCATTAGACTATTCTAGCACAGGCAAGAGCGAAATAAGCCCAGACAGTATTTACTCTTCTAAGAATTCCTGTAACTGAGAACCAGCTTGTCCACACCATCTCCCAGGTGGAAGTGCTGATCCAGAATAAAAAGGGGTCCTCGCCAGGGTGGAACGTTATTTGATTCTTGGTTGTAGGAAGGGGATCTCTGTTACTCAGCATCATTTTGGATTATAGAAAATGGTTATCAAGGACAAGAGAGACGTTTCTTTCAGATAATGGATCAAGGAGGCAGGACCTCTTCTATTAAGGCAACCACCACAGCAAACACCACCCTGCTCCCAGGGATCGTTAACTGAACTGCTAGGGGCCGTTGTGCTTATGCTGGTAATAGCATTATTTGTAAGCACCTCCTAGCCTAGGGCACTGTGTCAAGAATGTGAAGTAACAGGAAACGGGAAGGACAGGAATGTAATTGGTGTCCTGCCCCTTACACTGTTACTTCCTGAATGGTCCACTCCCCGACTTGATGCAGGAAAGCAGTCATTTCCACCTCATCCACCCACTAAATACCAACGATAAGAATAAAAGGAACTATGAACTATTTGCCTCATCTAACATTTTAAGTTATTACAAATGATAAGTTATGAGAAAAAAATGATTCAGTATGTCTAAGGATAACTTGGGAAAACCCTAGATATTTACAAACCATTATTATTATTATTATTATTATTTTTGCTGCATGCGGACCTCTCACTGTTGTGGCCTCTCCCGTCACGGAGCACAGGCTCCGGACGCGCAGGCTCAGCAGCCATGGCTCACGGGCCCAGCCGTTCTGCGGCATGTGGGATCCTCCCGGACTGGGGCACGAACCCGTGTCCCCTGCATCGGCAGGCGGACTCTCAACCACTGCGCCACCAGGGAAGCCTACAAACCATTATTAATTGACATTTTTATTATCTTGCACTTTCATGGTGCCACCCAACTTGATACTTGCATTAGGGTTGCCACAGTTATAATATCTTAAGCTTGTTCAAGGTGAGTGTGGCATTTGTTTTCTCAGCCTAAAAGACATATATCTTCTTTTCAACATGTAAATATAGGAGTTCAAGCGCATTGAGCTAGAACACAGTGAAACACGTGACTAATGTCACAATACAAAAGAGAATACTGCTTTATATGTAAGATTAAATGAAATACAACTTTGTTCAAATTGAATTACTGATTAAAATATATCTAGTTATTTTTATACTTAAACATTCTAAAGTATGCCGTGATACATCAAATTTCCAATTATGAAAAAACATTTTGCAGTGAACGTATGTGTCATCCATGCTGCTACTCTTATGCCATAAGTGGGCTCCTATAGGTTAATGAAGTCAGATTTCCATTCTTCTGTGTCCTGTTGCAGCTGCCCTAACTATCCACCCATCTGCTTTACCTGCAGACAAGGATGACATCAAAGCAGCCTAATTAACCTGCCTAAATACAACTACATTTGTGATAGAGAGATAGACTTTCCAGAAAGTCTGACATTTTGTCCCCATTTGTAGGTAGATACACGTTATGTAATCTTGTGTAGACTGGTCACCACTGTGTGGTAAACTCTTTTTTTATATGGGATGCAAAGATTAATTTCATTCCTGGCCTGGTTAAAAAAAAACAGCAACACAAATTCATAATTAGTAAAATTTGAGTAAACTAAAATTTTTAATTGAGTAAAATTTCTTTAGATTGTAAATATATTTTATCCACTTGCTTATTTCTAAATCAGCTTTATAGGAATACATTTATATGTTAATACTATAGTAATATATAAATTAATCCTATTAAGATCATAATATGATATAGAGTCTTTTTTAATTATTCTATTCTGTTTAGAAGTCAATCCAAGAAGAAAAACGAAGATCGAGGAAAGATAGGTAATTATTATGTCTAACTTTTAATGTCATCTTCTCAAACCAAAATATAACTCCATATGTTCAAATTATGATTAAAAACCACCCATTTTATGTGGATAGATTTTGGGAAGTAGTGTGCTCTCAATACATTTATATTATACATATGAGGTTTATATGTAATTTATAAGATCTTACCTATCGGAAATATACTGAGATAACACAGTGCAAGTAAGTTATTTACTGAGAACTCAAACAGTTTTTAATGAATTGTACCGTCCAGTATGGAATTTGCTTTTCTTGTCCCATTAATATGGTTTTGATTGAGCAGTTTGAGCATGCTCATGTTCATGAACTTTCTTTCCCCAAACTCTTTGTACTTTTTTGTTCTTCAACACAAGCTAAATCACTTTTTATAATGTTTATGTATTTGTTAGGAAGACGAGGTTTATGTCACCTGCGTGTGTGGCCCACTTCTATTCACACTATTCCCCTTTCCCTATAACATTTCAGCCCACCAGTGCTTTACTCTTTTAATATTATACTCTTTTAATATTATATTTCAAGCAACAAATTTCCGGACAGTGCTCAAAACAATCGAGGGTTCCTCTATTAAGCATGAGTGGACACAGAGTTCCGATTTATGAATCAGTGGCATTCTGAAAGTTCATTTATAGATTGGTATCTTAACTTGAAAAGCACTTTTCCCCAAAGTACTGTAACACCCAGTAGTTTTTCAGACTGACACCTGTTGACCTTAGATGAAGTTCCATCAGACCAGAGATACCGAGTACCACAGGAACCAGAGTGCAGTTTGACTAGATCCAAGAATGAAAATGGTTGAGGACACAGCCCTGTGTGTGTGTTGTGTGCAGAAATTAAAATCAATCCCCTAAAGACACAGGGGTAGGGAGGGACAGAAGGTTACCTGTGAAGGAAATAAGGTAAGATCATGACACATGATGTGCCTCAGTGGGCTGATAAAATTGGGAAGTGCTTGTGTTAGTACATAAAGGCCAGCTTTCCTCATGGTGGCCCAAGGGTCAGTTGTGAGTCCTGATGTAGACTGGCCAAGTGAGCATTATAATCACCGGCTATCTAGTAACTACTAGTTTTGTGCCAAGTTGAACGTGGTAGAACTTGGAAAGGCTGTCCCAGCAGCTAATGCCCTCTTAAAGGTAAGAAGTGAGGGGTTTGTTTTTCTTTCTAATTTACTGTTATATACTGTTTTTGCACATTTCAAGACCTCTCTCATTCCTGTTGACATACATGTGTTACTGCTTAATTATCGTAAATACTTTAAACGAAGAAAACAAGTATCTTGTAAGTTTAAGTGAGTAGACAGCTTGATACTGTGGTGTGTTTATGTGTTCATTTGCAGTCAGGGAAAATTATTAGATTTGGAAGATTTCTATTATAAGGAAATTTTGCCCAGTCATCCTGGACCAGAAGAACACAACCTTAGTTTAAGAGAACGAAGACAACAGCAAGAACTCCAGAATCAATGTTTTAAAGCTGATGAAAGGTAATAAACGTACGTTGAAGTACAGCATTTTCAATTTTATACCCACCATTCCATTTCTAAAGCATTTTCATTTACGTATGGACTAATGACAAAGCGTTCTTACTGAGCATCGCGTCTTATGATTGATGTGTTGTTTAAAAGTAAAATCGTAAGGATTATGGTAAGGTAATCAGACATCCCGGTTTTTCTAGCACAATCCCGGTTTTTACCTGTTTTCTTGGTGTAATCATCAAAAGCACTCCTTTTAAAAGTTGTTTGGTTTGGGTGATAAATTATGTGGTCATACTATATAATTATAAACAATATCTGTGTTTAATAATATCCAAAACCTGTGTTTAAGCTCTAACCAGTGTGATTTTATTTACTTATTGGTTTCTCGATTATGCTGTGTAATTTCTCAGAATCAGTGATGTCAGACCAAAAACAAAAAATTGAGGAGAAATATTCATACAGAAATATGTATTTTGGATTTGATTTTCACTTTGCCACCAACTTTGTTTGACATTTAACTTAAACCATTTGTAGCTTACTTACTACTTTGGGAATGTTTTCTTCTTTCCCCAAAAAATTCTTTGTAAAGTTTTGAAATTGAGGGCACATAATAAGATGGACATGTGGTATATGAGAAATGGGAGCAGCGCCAGGCAACGAAAAGCTGTTTTTCCAAAATCCTAAGTGAATACCCTGTCAGCCCAGGGCATGCAGACCCCCCACATAGCTGCCTCTGGTACAGTGTGCTGTGTGGTTAAGAGAAGAGGGTTTAGAGCGAGATGGTCTCAGATTTGGGTCCGGATTCTTCCACTTAGTAGCTGAGTGACCTTGCCGTGTTACTAGATCTCTTTAAGCTTCCGTTTTCGCATCTGCAAAAGGATTTACTAGTTGCCTCGCCGTGTTGTTGGAGAGATTAAAGGAAACGATGAATGCGGGCGCTTAATGTGAGACATGGCGCCGGGGAGGTGTTCCATCAATGGTGGCTGTCATCATCTTTATTTGCTTGTCCAGAACTATGGTTTCTGCCCCTTGTCTCCAAAAGAAGATGTATTCTTCCATCTTGGAGCTTAGAGATGTTCTGGTCCAACCACAGAGTTCTATATGGGAGAATTACCAAGTGCCCGAGAGATTAAGGGACTTGCCCGAAGTCCCACATCGAGTGAGTGAACTAAAATCCAAGGGCTTTCACTCTTTGCTCAAATGGCTTCTCACTGATGCACCCACTTCCCGTTTTTAACAAGCCAGTCTGCCTCCCCTCAGGCGTGTTCTCCCCTCCCCGCAGCGGCAGGCACACATCTGCTGTGAACGTGTTCACTCCCTGGTGTTCCAGTGGCGTCTCTGGATGCCAAGGCAATTCACTAGACTAGAAGCTGGGAGCTCACCTCAGCGGAGCGCTCGCGGTGTGCTAGGCTGTGCTCTTATCCTGTTACCTTTGCTCTTACCTCATTTAACCCTCACAGGAGCTAGCGAGATGGTTACTCTCCTTGCCCTATTTTACAAAGGAGGAAGCTAAGCCTGCTTAGTTTCATACTGCAAACAGTCACCTAGATAATAAATGATGGGGTTAGAATTTGAACACAGGCCTTTGTGAATTTAGAGCTGATAACCTTTAGCACCCACGCTGGGTGCTTGAGGAGGGAGTGATGCAGTCGTGTCCAAGATACGATCCTTATATCTGTCTCTGAGGATCTGGACTTGAGAGAGAAAGGATTCTTATCTAACCCTGCAGACAGGTAACTCCAAGGTGGGATATTTCTAAACTAAGGAAGACTAAAGAGACAAAACAACCAAGTGCAGTAGGTCAACCTTGATAGGATCTTGGCTTTAAAATAGAAAACAAAAACAAAACAGAAAAACAGCTCTAAAGGACCTTTTGGGACAATTAGAGAAGCTTCAGGCCAAGCTATATGTTGGAAGATGTTATTGTAGAAAAAATATTTTATATATCTTATTATATATATTAAATTATCTAATAAATATTATATATTTAGCCTATATAGAAATATATAGTACATATTTTATATAGATACTAATACATTATTCTGATAAAATATTTATATATATTATATAATACATACTCTCTCTGTATAGTGTACTCAGATAAATAAATAAATAAATAAATATATTTATCTGAACATACACACACACACACCCCACCCAAGTACACCAGGAAGGTATGAGCAGGTCTGGGAATCAGGGACAAAAGCAATGATTATTTGAGTGTCTCATGAATTTGAATGAATGAAAGCAAGTGCAAGGTAGTCAGTGATAACATGGATGACTGTCCTTGTAGCTAAGACCAAACCTTCCCTTTGTGCACTGAATTCTAGTCCTTCCATGTCCACCAGAACATTGTCCTGCAACTGTCCCCTCTCTCTTCTGCACCTTGAATGTTTGTTCTCTTTACCAAATCATTTCTGACGATCTGCGAACATGATCCAATTGGACGCATCATAAAAAGTACCCTTGACTTGATCTGGAAGTCATCCTTGACTTTCCAGAACACCCGTATTCCTGCTCTTCATTACAGCAGAAGAGTAAATAGATGGGCGAGATCCTACCTCCTCCTGGGCCTCTCTTCCCATCCTTTCTTGAGCCACCATACTCAAGTTTCCATTCCCATCACTCCATGGAAACTGTCCCTGTCAAGGTCACCGTATCCAGTGATGATTCTCAATCCTTATCTCACCCTATCAGCAGCATTTGACACTCTTTCTTTAAACGTTTTCTTCATTGGCCTCCAGGACAGCAGCTCCTTCCCTTGGTTTGCCTCCTACCTCACCCTCTGCTTCTCATTCTTCTTCGCTGATTCCTCCTCATTGCGCTGATCTCTCAACACTGGAGAGTCCCAGTCCTTTGTTTGCATCATCAACACATACTCTCATGACCTTAAATGTCATCTATTTACCTAAAATTCCCAAACTGAAATCTCTAGCGTAGGTCAGGGCTTATATATCCAACCACCTATTCAGTATCTTCTCTTGAATATCTTCTCTTGAATAGTAAGTATCTCAGAGTTAGCACAACTGAAACCAAAATCTTTATCTCCCCCTCCCCCATGTGGGGCTCTCCTGTAGCCTTCCCCATCTCGTTAAATGGCAACCTCACTTTTCCTATGGTTTAAGGTAAAAACCTTGGAGACATTCTCGATTCCTTTCTTTTACACCCCACATCCATTCAGCAAACTCTTCCAGATTGACCTACCGAGATAACTAAAATTTGACCAGTTCTAACCTCCACAAGCCTAAGCCTGCCAGTCCTGCTTAAGACTCTTGCAGTGTCTCTTAACAGGCCTCCTTACTTCCACGGAACCACTCAACTCGGAAACCTCCAGTTTGTCTCTTGCTCTCTCTAAGTAAAATTCAAATTCTTGCCATGGTCTCACAGCTCTATGTTGTCTGTCACACTGTCCCCTCATTCCTCCTGCTCTCGTCCCTCACTATTCTCCCCCTTGCTTGCCCCATTCACGCCGCAGTGGCCTCCTTGTTGTGCCATGAACACAATACGCACACTCATCTTGGGACCTTTACGTGGGTCTTGCGTCATCCTGGAATGACTGCCCTTCCCCAAGAGATCTGCCTGACTCTCCTCCCGTTCTTTCAGGCCTCTCGTCCAATGTCACCTTATCAGAGACACCTGATCACCCTCTATGAAATTGCTTACACACAGACACACACACACAGACACACACACACACACACACACACACACACGTCAGCCTTTCCCCATGAACCTGCTTTACTTCTCTGTAGACTCTGTAGACCTCCCGCCCCCTGGTGTACTGGAGCTGTCCATGGTCCTCCCCCGCACTAGATGGTAAACGCTGGGAAAGCAGGGACTTGTGTTCACCCATCGCCTACCCTGGTGGCTGGTGCTTCGTAGGTGCTCTGTGAATAAATGAAAGAATGACTGTAGCTGCATTTTAGGGAGCCCCCCACTTCCCCAGGCAAGCTGCAGACCCTAAAGGTAAACGTTGGCAGGGCTTCCCAGCAGTGGGTTCAGGAAGGTGACCCAGCAGCCTCCTTGAAAACGTGGAAGCATTAAAAAAGCTGACAGGACCCACTCCTTGCGGCTAACAGAGGGGTGGGTCACATTTGGGGGCAGCGTTTTAAGGAAACAACTGAGCAGTTGCAAAATGATGGTTGTCTGTATAGGCACCTTGAGTTTCCTGTTTGACCAGAACGTACTAAAGTGTTTGTTTATTGGTTGTGAATTTATTTCAAGCCAAACCAAACTCACCTTTCTGAACTACACCTTCTGATGCTTTACTTAGCTGTCATTCAAACAATCGGGTTCCACCAGGTTCCACCAACCCTTCTGCTCCTCGCTCAGGAGTTTTGAAAACCTGCTGAGGCGATGTCGCAGATCCGTTTGGTCACTGCCCTGCTGTCTTGAACGTGCGGTTATGAAACGCCCGCAGTTTGGTGGGAGGTGTGGGAGGAGGACCCGCCTGACTCGGGGTGGGCGGGGATGCGCGGCGCGCGGTGGCGCCGCTGATGCTCGGCCCCGGGTCTCGCTCGCAGGTGCTGGGCGGCGGGGGACCGCGAGGAGGAGGAGAATGGGCCCACCGCCAGCCCCTACGACTACAGGAGGCTCCTGCGCAAAACCTCCCAGCGCCGGCGCCTCGTTCAGCATGTGTAGCCCCGCTGCTCGGCGGCCAGCGCCGTCGGCATGTGCCCGAGACTGCGGAGCTTGCCGGGGCCGAGGCGGGGGATCCTCAGGCACTGCGCCATCAGGCGCTGGGGCCGCAGCCCTGGCCTTGGCGGGGGCTGCCCGCTGTGCTCACCCCTCGAGTGCCCGGGCCAGCCTCTGGTGCTCGGAGGGCGGAGAGCCCTTCGGACGCCGCGTATCCGCGCTCCCGCATCCTCCACTCTCACCAGCCGCCGGTTTGGGCATCCCTGGCCCTGGCCCCCAATGTGTCTCTTTATTCACTTGTTTGCGACTCCTGTGGACCCGACTGCGCCTGAGCTCTCGCCGACCCCTCCTCTCTCCTTTTGGGTAACTTCACAGATTTCGTCTTTCTCGGAAACGGCTCTGCCAGGCCCGCGGCGTCCTCGCTGACGGGTTGAGTCTGTGAGGACAGAACAAAGGCGGGGCGGGGGGCGAGGGGTGGCTTTGAAGATGAACTTCATCCCTTCCCTTGCTCATTAAGGTTGTTAAATAAAGGAAGTGCCTTGGAAAGTTCGCGGCTTTCGGGGCTGGTCCGCCGGATTCCCCCTTGGGCCTTGGGCCCAGGCTCCTGCTGTCCGGCTGTGCTGGTGGCAGGTGGCAGCGCCCAGGGAGGGAGGGTGCGGTGTCTTCGGTCTCCATCAGCGAACAACGCCCCTCCCCCCAGCCATCCCAAACTTACCATCTAACGTAGAACCCCGTAAGTGAGACACAAACGTGGCCTCTAGACAAAGCTCCAAGTCCAGCAACACAGCGCGCTCGCTCACACAGACTCTCTCTCTCACCCCGCACAGCCCTCCCAACCGAGGTGTCCTCCTCTGGCCCCGCCTATAAAAATTCTAGTCCCGCCACCGAGCTGAACGGTCGGATTTTTAAGGTTCTCCTAGTGTGCAGATCTGGGGCCGTCTCCACTGCTCTGGATTTTAGTGTATGTAAGATGGAGAGGAGGGCGGTGGGCAGGCAGCCTTTTGCCTTCTTCAGTCGACTGCATCTTATTTAAAAACCCAGGTTAAGCTCTTCTATGGAAGTTACGCCCTTTGCGTCTACACAGCCCGGAGAGGGTGATGGAAAGGGGTGCGGTGGTATCTTGGACGGCGGAGGTGGGAGCAGCGTTTTGGCTGGAAGGGGGCTTGTCTCTTCTGCCGGCGTCCCCGGCTCGTGCGCCCGCGGCCCCGAGCCAGGGAACTTGGGAAGAGTATTCGAGGGGAGAGTGAGGGCGCGTGCAGCTGGCCGAGAGCGTTAGTTGCGCCAGTCGCCCGGGGGGTGGTACGGTTGTCTCCATCCCAAACAGTTGGCACGGAAAGGTCCCCAGCGGTGACGTGGACAACCTCTTCCTTTTACCAGGAGGACCCGCGCAAGGAGAAACCTCCCACTGCGGCAGGGCTGAGCTCCGAGGCCAAGTGCGCTCAGGCCCCGGTCCGTAACCTGGCTTCACGCCGCGGCCTCCATCCGGAGCGAGGAGCCACCTCCGCGGTGTGGACCGTCGGCACGGCTGTGCTTGCGCCTGGCCTAGGCACCCACGAAAGCAGCGCTGCCGAGCACCGTACCCTGGGGTGGGCGATGGAGGGGGACCTGTAACCCGAGGTTGCCCGGCCCCCTCGGCCGCTTCTCACCCGTCCACCCACCACCAGGAGGCCTTAGGGGGAAAAATGAGCTCTGCTTCGTGCCCAGGCCTACTCAGTCCAAGCTTCCAGAGCGGCTTCTGCAGACCAGAGCCTTGGCAGCCCAGCCGGATGCTGGACAGAGAGGCAGTTGGACCCCTCTCTAAAATCCATCCCTCCTCCCCCACCTTTTTAAGTGGGACTAGAAGAGAGAATAGCAAACACGTGCGGTGAACGGTTGCAATGTTTTTGTTCTCCTTTTTTTTTTTAATTTCTTTGTTTTCTCTCCTTTTTCCTTCTCTCTTTCCATCTCTCCTTCTTTGTCCTTTGACACCTAAGCGCTGGGAGGACACCAGGGAAAACTTGTAGCGCGCACTATTCTTCGGCAGGCCTGCAACGCAATTTCTGGGTAAACTACGGACAAAAAATAGGTCAGCCAAGGAAACCGGCCACCTCCGGCGGCCCCTGGCGCGTGGCTTTCTCTTCCCTTACTCGAGGAAGGGCCTTCGAAAGCTCTCCCCAAGCGCTGGCCCGCCTCCCCTTCCCATTCAGTGGCTGCCTCCTTTGAGAACTAATGACGGTAATTATTACCTCCCAGAGCTCTTTTGTTATCTCCAAACCCAGGCCCGAGTGAGGGGGGAGTGGGCTCTTTTTCGAGATGACAGTCTTTATAAAGCAAATTTTCGTCTAGGCTGGGCCGGCGTTGAGGAAAGACAAATCAGATACCGCGTGTGTCTGAAGAGGGTGTGTTAAATAAGAAACGTAAATACCACCATTAGATTCAAAATACCCTGGAGTTGCGGGATTTAATGCGGTTTAAACAGTAGGATTTAAAGTCATCGCGTTAAAAAAATCTATTAAATTCGGGCTTTGTGATTTCTACCTTTCTCGTATTTTAATCCGTTTCTTTCTTCGCGGCTTTGTGTGTGTGTTAAATACTTGTTTTAAAGAACCTTTTGGTTTTTGACCGCTCATTCATAGCAGAAAAGTTCAGCAACTCCAGCCTTGCTGACTCGAAGCGAAACGTGTGCAGGATTTGGTGTGTGTTTAAACAAAGGACGGGTCTCTCCGGCTCGCATCAGCGCTGCTGGAGCAGCAGCGATGGAGCTGCTCTGCCAGCGGCGCGGACGGCCAGCCCACGAAGTCCTTACCCCCCTGGAGTTGTCGCCTGGATCCACTGGAGCACTGGAGCCCGGATCGCCGGAAACAGGGGTGGGACGCAGGCCAGGGTTCGTGCCAACCGCGCGGCCACAGCTTGACGCAGGCTTCTCGGCAAGGCAGGCTCTGCGCCAGGCCTAAGGCCGGACCCGTCCAGTGCCCTTCCCCGCTCCCACTCCTGGGCTCAGGTCCGGAGGCCACGGTGCAGATCCTACGGATCCTCCAGGCTCGGGCACGTGCCCCACGGCCCAGGGTCCCCGGGACCCATGACGCCCTTCCTAAGCGAGGGTCGAGGGGTGGTAGCCAGGACTGAGGAGCCGTGGGTCTCTGCTTTAGCAGCAGCTTTGGTAACGTGGTTCTGAGAGCAGAGAAAGAAAGTCCTGTGAACACAGTGGAAATGAGAAGCGCTCGCCCAAGGGGAGCAGCACGCTGAGGAATGCTCCGCGGGAGGCCGGATGCAGCACTTTCCCAGCCACGGTCATCCTCACCCTCTCTCTGCGCACCCAGGAGCTGCAAGGCAAACTTGACACTGATCTTAACTGCCAAGGGAAAGCAACGCGAACTCAACGGGCCCCAAATTCTCAAGTCGCCCTCCCTTTGTTTAACAGCTTGTAGAGAAAGGAAAATGTAAGAGAGGAGAGATTATGACTTTCTCAGGAAAGGAGAAACCCCTTACCACCAAACCTCAGAAATAGCGAAACTCCCGTTTTCCCCCACCCCACCCTATCGTGAAGATTCCCTTGGGGGATCAGGTGGTCATTGATTTGAGGCCCTCTAAAACGAGGGCCCAGCAGGCCATGCCTTCTTTCCGCCTTTGGACAGCTCAGATTGCTTACTGGAAACTCGGTGCACGCTTCCCACGCACACACCGATTCCCGCGACACGTAAGCAGCGGGCCCTTGCGCGCCTCCGCAGGCCAAGGTCACCAAATGACCTGATCCCATCCCCCCATCGGCCGTCCACCCAGCCGGCTCTAGCTCTCTTCCCAGTCCCCTTTCAAGAAGTGTCCGTTCAATTCTCTGCCCAGGCTGAGGTCCTTGGTGATAGATTCCAGCATAGATTTTAATTGCCTCAATCAGCAGTTTTTCTCCCCAGCCGTCAGTCAGAACCTGGACGGTGGGTTCTGCGACCAAGCGCTCCGAAGCTCAGGAATGGTGCGCCCCCGGGGACTGCGCGGCTCAGTAGGCAGGCATTAGGCTCCACTAAGAAGCTGAATTGAGCCCATCAGTGCATAGATGCCCTTCCCCCACCGTCCCCTCCCCAGGCTCGCGAACCGCTCCCGATTCCGATTCTGGCCCGGTCGCCAGGGGTCCCGGGGTCACAGCGACCTCAGTATCCTCTTGGAGGAAGGCAACGCGGGAATCGCGCCTCCTTCCCCGCAGCGGGAGACAGACCTCAAACAATACACCAATCGAGGCAAATAGAAGACTGTCTCGACCACCCTTCCCGCCTCGCCAAGGTCTCTGGTCTACCCCTGCTGAGGCACGCGCGCTCAGCCGCGTGAGCACTCCGGACAGCGCACCCGGGCCCGCGGGGGCAGCCGGCACCATCACGCCTCACGCACGCCTGCCACCCACTCACTCTGACTCCAGCTCTGGCGCACTGTCTGCCTCGCACTCTCAAGGTTCAGCTCCCTCCCTCTGCCGCTTTTTCTTCCGCCGTCCCCCTATCCTTCCCTATTGGGCTCCCTCTCCTTCAAAATCGCTCCGGCGCTCCGGGCTTTCCCATCTCCTGGCTGTGAGGACCCCGCAACTGCCTTTTCTGTTCAACCCCCAGAGCTTTCAGAGCGTTGCCACGTCTCTAAGCTCTAATCCCAGCACACACACACACGCGCGCACGCACCCGCAGACACGCACGTTTCCTGTCCCTGTGTGACACCCACCCTCTGCGGGGCGGCCGCGCCGGTCCCCGCGCGGTGTCCTCATCCCGCCACACACACACGCACACTCACACACACACACGCACGCGCGCGTGCAGGGCGGATCGGAGGGCAGCTCGCCGACAGTTCGCATTCGGAGGCGTCCTGCTCCAGCCTCGCAGGGCCGATGGCATCTCCCGGCTCCGGCTTTTGGTCCTTCGCATCTGAAGATGGTTCCGGGGACCCCGAGAACCCTGGCACAGGTAGGAGAACCGGGACCTGCAGAAGGCGAGCTTTGCGGGTGGACTGGGGTTTGCGGGGCTGGGGAAGATTGAAAGAGGTTTTTCCACTTGCAGTGGGAAACTTCGGACGCTTAGCCCTGCCCTCGGGGTGTGTCCCTGATGACCCAAGAGACCAAACCCCCCACAGGCTCTTATCCCCTGGGAAGATGCCCAGAGAATCTCTGGCCCTTTCCGCTGAAGTCTGGGAGAGCCCCCAAAACACGGCGGCGTCTCCTGGACACCGAACTCGCGGGCCTGGGGCACTGCCGCCATCGTCGTGTCTGGACCCTGGAGAGGGACGGAGTGGCGGTGGGGAAAAGAAAAACTGGAAAGGGGGGAGAATTCTCTGCCTGGAAGGAGAGCCTGTGAGGAAATGGACAGCCTCGGTGTCTAGGAGAACTCGCCCAAGCGAGGCAGGAAGGGGACTTTGCCCTAACCGAGTGGCACCTCCCGCGCGCCTCCCGCACCTGCCCGCTGTGCGGGGCCGCAGGCAGCCTTTCCCGGACCCCGTTGACGTTGACGTCGTTCACAAAGAACGAAATTTCACACGTCTTTCTGCTCTTTTCTTACGGCCTCGCCCTCCTCCTGCCTGTCTTTCCTTACAGCGAGGGCCTGGTGTCAGGTGGCTCAGAGGTTCACGGGCGGCATCGGAAACAAGCTGTGCGGTGAGTGCCGGTGCCCGGGGGAGGGAGGCGGACGTGGCCAGGCGCCTCGGAGCCCGCGGGGGGCAAAAGCACCTTCTCACCTCCGCATCCCATCGAGGGTCGGAGATTCTTGATTTTTGGCCGGGGACGGGCGGGGTGCTGGGAGCCGGGCCGGCGGGCGGCTGACTGAGGTCCGCGCTCCGTGTCCTTGCCCAGCCCTGCTCTACGGGGACGCCGAGAAGCCGGCAGAGAGCGGCGGAATCCAGCCCCCGAGGGCCGCCTCCCGCAAGGCCGCCTGCGCCTGCAACCAGAAGCCCTGCAGCTGCCCCAAAGCGGGGATCAACTACGCGTTTCTACACGCAACAGGTAAAGGCGCCTCGCGGGGCCCCCGGGAGCCTCTGCCCCTCGCCGTGGCCCACCCACCGCGGCCAGGAGGGACCCCGCGCCGGGAGCCTGAGCCGGGGCGTCGAGTGGAGGGCGGAAGCGGACCTTAGGAGAACCTTAAGGCGACAGCGAGAAAGGCTGGGCCTGCCCCCCTCGGTCCGACCCCGGCCTCTGCTGGGCGCTGGGCGCCGGGCGCTGGGCGCCCGCGTTCTAAGGGAGCTCCGGGGCCGCGGCGCTCTCGGCTGGGCGCCGCCCTCGGGTCTGCGGTGACCGAGGCGCCCGCGCGCGCCCTGGCTCCAGGTCCGCTCCTCGGTGCCGCTGAGGCCTCGGGTGGGACGCAGTTTCCAGTTCAAAATTTCTGAGACTTTCTAGGTCTTTATATCGCAAGAGTAATTTGTACCTGTATTTTCACAGGAGAACGATTCACGTGAGACCTGCGCGCGGTTTTACTCCCTTGCGCTTACACACGCGGTCACCCAAACATGCGCGCGCGCGCGCGCACACACACACACACACACACACACACACACACACACACACACACACACACACACACACACACACACACACACGCTGTCTTTGGAAACAGTGGGCTTTCTTAATAGGCCAGAGATCCTAACATTGCATGATCCATTTTGCCTGATATGCCCAAAGGCATTCCTCAAACATTCCTGACTTGAAGTGTTTCCGTGATCATTTAAGAAGATTTACTGAGAAATAACATTTAGCGGGAACGCCGGGGAAACAAATGAATGGAGGCATAGTCTCTTAAAAAAAAAAAAAGAAAGAAAGAAAAAGAAAAGAAATAAGAAAGGAAGTAAGCAAACAAGCTATGAACTGAAATGCAAGAAATAATTTGGGGTAGGGAGAGGAATCGGAATTTTTTTCATTCCTTCATCTTTGAAGAATCCCTCCTCTTTAAAGAAAATGCTCTCATTTCCAGAAGATTTTTTTAAAACGTAAAATCTCTCGGTTCAAAGAGAAATTGTCAGCTGACAAACTTGCCCTGGATAGTTTCATTGTAAAATTAAAATGTGGCATTTTGATTCCATTCTTTAGACCTGCTACCAGCGTGTGATGGAGAAAGACCCACTTTGGCATTTCTGCAAGATGTTATGGACATTTTGCTTCAGTATGTGGTGAAAAGTTTCGATAGATCAACCAAAGTGATTGACTTCCATTACCCTAATGAGCTTCTTCAAGAATATAACTGGGGATTGGCAGACCAACCACAAAATTTGGAGGAAATTTTGATGCATTGCCAGACAACTCTAAAATATGCCATTAAAACAGGTATTGTCCAATCAGAAATAATAAAGCTCTTTTTTCTTTTAAAGCTTTATTTTTTTCTATAAAAATGTTTCATTTTATGGAGTTAGTGATAATTTCAGATTTACAAAGTTATCTTTGTCATTTAAGAAAATAGTCATGATTAGAATGATTAACATCAATAGCACCCTTTGCTGTTACTGTTCATGCTTGTGAAGTTGATAATGTCAGAAACGTCATCTAAGTATAAATCATCAGATCTTACACTGCACTATTTGACCATGGAAATTAACCACTGATGTAGAAGCAACCATTTGTCAACAGAGGCCTGTAGAAATGACCGAAAATAGAGAAAGAAAGGGAATCTCGAAATGAAAGAGCAAAAGGCATGATCCAAACAAAAGCCCAAATACCAGTGCAGTGCTGGTATTTCCTTGGCATAGAAAGCATCAGAAATTGGACAAACCATCCATGTAATGGTTGAAGCAGCAGGATAATATTTTGGCATTGTCTCAAGTGACCAAGACTTCAGATTTGAACTCCAGGTTTCCTCTGTTTTTAAATAAATGTACACAAAAGAAAACAGAATACAAACTAGCTTAACAATTCAGCCATGTTCTACAAGGATGTTCATGCTTCCTAACCATTCTGTGTATATGACAAAGAAAAAAGGGATAGAGGAGAATCAGATATCCTTAAGGGCAAACATTTTTAGTCTATCTTGTATTTATTGCTTTTTTATAGTATTCTTCACACTCTATCCATTTTATAGCCCCAGGTGTAACATTTATGTGGGTGCCCTCTAAGCTTTTATTTTATCTACACAAAGTCAGCTGTTCATCTCCCCAGGTTTTGATTACCCCTTCGTTTTCTACTTTGCCTCTAATCATCCTGATACATGGTGGCACTACACTTCATTAAAGCAATAAAAGTAAATGTGAATGAATTTGGGGGGAGGGGAGATCTTGTGGATCTAAATTGATTTTTAGCCTTAAAAAAGATTTGCTAACAAATAAATATGTAAAATATCACAAAATATTAATTTCCCTCGAAACTTAATCTTTTTCTTTGCAAGTTTTGAATTACATGAATTATCAGTATCCTTCTAATCAACAACAGGTTTTAAGAATGTTTGCCGTGTGACTTTTAGCCCTTTGTTTTGTTTTGTTTTGTTTTTGCACATTCTTTTTACCAACAGAGAGGAAAGATATGCATAGAAGCCTTAGGAAATTGATTTCCCGTACTATTATTATCCACTTTTGTGAAAGTATAGGCTTAGAATTAGATACATAGGGAAAAGAATTTAACTCGGAGATTTCTATCAGACTCAATCTATGGAATATGAATTTTGAAGACTTCTTAGATTTCATTCTCAATTATATTCACAGAGAGTCCACATGATGTGTGTACTAGGTACTAAAGATGGTTTTTCTTCCAGATTTTCGTGTACCTGTAGGTGCAGACCTGAGCAATGCTTTTAGTTCATTTGTATTTGATCTATTCCCCAGCCTAATATTTAAATACATTAACAGTAAATTGCTACCTATTATTTTGATTGTTACCAAGCCAAAAAGAATCTATAAAAATGTTTCACGTCTTCATCCTTAAAAGCTGGTGGTGTCTGAAATGCAATTTAAAGAGTTAAGATAATGGAAGTTGTAGGTCAATGATAGTAATAGCTCTGTCTGTCAATGTTCCATTTAGTGTCGGGAAAAGATGGGCCAACTCAACGCTTAGATTTTGCCGTAATGCTTGTGAAACTGTTGGTCAGTGTAGCTCTAATGCATTTTATTTAAAGGTCAGAAAAAGCATGATTGAGCTGGATTTCTGACCAAGGCATATCAATATTAATTCAGTGTCAATATTATTCATAACATATGTAGTCTTCCAGTCCTTCCCCCCACCCCCAATAGCATTTCAAGTAATTAACAGCTGTCATCTTCCTTTTTGACTGGCAAGTTTATAGGTTTCATGCTGTAACTTGTATTTGACAACTAGTACTATTTAGGGTCTGTGAAGCAGTTACCATCACTGCTACCATTAGGTGTGCTAATGCCCCTCAGAAGATTCTTTTATAAAATGCATGTTATCATCTGCTTTCTACTGAGAGTCTTTAACCTAATTTCCACTTGGACTCCAGGCTTAGAGAGAAGTGAGGGGCAGGGGGGAAGTCTTCATGCATTGTTAAAATTACCTCTGTAAGGAATGTTGCAAAAGAAAACTGAGAAGTGCAGAGAATGATAAAATTCTGGAATAATTAGCGTTTGCTAGGGTCGTTGGGTTTGCTAGTGGTGGGGTGGGGTGGTGGAGGGCTTAATCTTGTCTTGAATCTCTGAACTCAGCCATGAGACAAAGGCATTGAAGCATCAGTAAACCAGGCCATCCTTGGGTGTGTGTCGCGGGTCCAGAGAGAGCAGCCTGGACCGACTTGGGGCCCCTTCCCAACGGACACCAGGGTCACAGCTGCCTGCGGCTGGCTGTTCACAGAGTCTGCGCGTCCTTCCTGGCTCATTTGCTGATCTGTGGGGAGTGGTCCAGAGGCGGGAGCAGCTCTAATCTCTGGTTTCAAACTCGCTGTCTCTGGCGGCAGCGTGTGGCCACCCGACTCCTTGGCCGGGCGCTGGCTCACAACATGGGGCCGGCCGGGGGTGGGCAGCAGCAGTAGCGGCTAGGACAGCAGGCAGGCAGGTCTCAGGGAACCCTGCCTGGATTCGGCGGCAGCCTATACGTTCATGGGAAGCGAGCAAATATAATATTTCTGCGGAAATCAAGAGGACACATGGTTGTGATCTGTCAAAGCATCTCCCTGCGTGTTTCCACGTCGTTATCAGTGAATGCAGATTTTGAGGCAGGAGAGATTTAGGTGAAATAGACCAAGGTCAAAAATTTATGGAAGAAGGAAGCCAAGCAAATGAAGCATCAGAGTTCTTTCCACAGTTTCCCGAAGTCATCGGGTGACTTGACCTTCTGATTACCTGGGGCACAACACATATCTTGGGATCCCTCTCAATTTTATGCAGAGGTTTTCATGCCAACGTTTCCATAGAGTTAGTGTGTGATCACAGATACCAGATTTGTCCAGAAAATGCATGTGAGTTGGGAGAGTTGATTAATGGATAGATTTGCTAATCCTTATTAATTTCCTCGCTTCAAAGAAATGGCTTAGGGAAAGAGGGATGAAGGGGCCTCAGGAGGGAGAAGAGGGCTATGATTTCAGCTGTGAGCGCTAATGAAATGGGGAGCAATGAGGCGGAGAGGAGTAGCAGCGAGCCTGTTTCCCTTTCTGTGGATGCGCAGACTGACGGGGTTAGCATCAGAGCAAAAAGCTTGAAGGGCACCATGCAGGGCCAAAGGGAGGTAAGACAATGCCGGAGAACGAGCGAGAGCTGCCCAAACCCCAATCTCTTTAAGATGTGCTCTTTCCCAGCTCCTATCTCTTCTCGGGGTCTCATGGTCTGGCCACATGCCTGCGGCTGATAAGAGAAACGGTCTGGTCCTGGTCCCGAGATCAGCTTTGTGTTCACTTTTGTCTCTACTTTCCCCATTGCCTTCCTTTATCTTGTTTTGTCCATGCTGGCATGGGAGACCCTCACATCCCCAGGCTTCAGACAGGCGTCCAGTAAGTGGCAGATGCCTTTTCATCAGAGACTATTTCCATAATCGTTAATCTTCCAAAATTTTTGCTGCTAAACAAATCACAGATTTATAGATAGGCTTCTGTGGGGCAAGACAAGGAAGTGGAATTCTAATGAGATCTTTACAATCACATTTTAAGTAATAGCCTCAGGAGTGTTTGCGTGTCAACCCCTTTAGAGAGTTTTAGAGGAATCCAGGAGTTAATTAGATAAGCCTGGCTAATAGACTGATCAGTCCATTGACTATACCTTCATGTATCTTGTTGACAAGACAGTGATGTTGACTGTATTTAGCTTTATTTTGAATTGCAACTACGAAGGAGCTCTGTTGTTTGTGATCGAATATTCAGACAGAAAAGAATCGACAATTAGGTCTGTTCATATCATCTTTAGACAGTCATCACCTTTTGAGTCCAGGGCAAACCACTCAATAGAGTGTCCTATTTTCTCATTTTTGCCTTGTCTTTTCTGATCATCAGCAATTTGTCACTGATATTACCGTGGATGTTAGCATGCCTGGCGGATGTCATGGTACATGACTGATTCCCAGGACAACTTCAACGGAAAAGGAGTTTTTAACAGCACAAGTGTAAACAAGAAGTCGCCTGTCTTTGAATAGCTTTGGATTGCACCGGCATTTGAGTTTGCAAATATATTGAAAGAATGCTAGAAAATAAACTAGTGTCCACATTGCAAATCACGATTATTTTTTTTTATAGGGTATGTTTAAAGGAAGATTTTTAGAGTATGTTTTAAGAAATATCAAAACCCAAAACAGTTTCTCTTGTTAAAGGAAATGCTCCTTTGGGATGTGTGTGTGTGTGTGTGTGAGTGAGAGAGAGAGATGGGTTTCTGAGTATGCATTTCCTATTACTGAAGGATCTTTCAAGGTTCTTTAGCAGAGAAATCATGTGTTTCGGAAGCATTTATTTTCATCGGATTCATCCTGATTCTGGTGTTCTGTCTAATTCAGGGCATCCCAGATATTTCAATCAACTTTCTACAGGACTGGATATGGTTGGATTAGCAGCAGACTGGCTGACATCAACAGCAAACACTAACATGTAAGTAGCTAAACGTGGTTTTGTGTAATCCAGGATAATTATTAATGAGATTCCATAATCTTTATTCTACCTCTCATGTGAAAAATCTCTTTTTATTAAGTAGCCCCTAAAATAGTGAGACGAACTTCAGAGGAGTATAGATGTTTACCTTAGCTTAAAAGATAGTCCTGATATGTCTTTCATGCAATCAAAGTTATACACCATGTTCTAAACACCAAAGGGACATTTTGGGGCATGTTGGATTTATAATTATGTATAATATGAGAGAGCAATGGGACCGGACGTTGTCTTTTAGATAGTGTTATAATGTTACTCTGCAATATATTTATTCACTGTGATAAATGACCCTTGCTCATTAAGCCAATGATTGAAGCTCTTGACTTTAGGAATATAGAAAACTGAGCAAAACATTTTTCTCTCTGCCCAGTGCTGTAATGGTAAATTGTTCTGTAGATTGAAATTGTTCTGTAGATACTGTAATGATGAATTATTCCTTTGAGTTACGGACATAAAATGTGGCCATTACTGCGTTTCAGGTTCACCTATGAAATTGCTCCAGTATTTGTGCTTTTGGAATATGTCACGCTAAAGAAAATGAGAGAAATCATTGGCTGGCCTGGGGGCTCTGGCGATGGGATATTTTCTCCTGGTATATGATATTTTAACTTTTCTTTGTGTTTTTTTTCTTCTGATATGTCATGCCTTATTATGAACCTAGAAATGATTAAATATCTAGTCTGTGTTTCTGCATTAGGTTAAATAGGCTATATACTGATCAAAAGAATGAATGTAATTAAGTGCACGTGACCGTTGACCACACCTCCAAGCCAACTACACCATGCTTGAATATTAACTATTTGTGTTCGAAAAAAGCATAATCAGCAATGGTATTAACCCAGTACTTCTACTGTGATCCTACACATAGGATACGGATCAGGCGGAACAAAGGAGGAAAGACTCCTAATAAGGGAATTATAGAATAAGGAGAATTCACTCTCCCAAGCATCAGCGAAAGGAGGAGTTTCTTAGAGCTAAGAGAGAGGGTGACGATTTCTTCAAGAGGTTTCTCATTCTTTTGCTTCTTTATGATGTCATTCAATCTCCCAGTCTTTCCCATCCTGCCTTTTATCACCAGCCATTGCATTCTCAGCTCCGTTATTTACACCTGTTCCAGCCAAGAAAATCAACCTGAGACAGAAAGTCCTGCTTTTGGTTCCTGGGTCTGTGTGTGTGACCTTGGTTTGATGCAGAGATGAAATGAAAGTTAGGAAGGCAGTGGGAAGAGAGAGAGTCACTGACCCGTGGAAAGGAAAGCTGGCGTGCAGACTGTCCCCTCCTCAGTGGCAAGAGAGGGCTCTTCAGAATGGGTGTTACTGCCCCAGGGCTCACCCTACTGGGGAGGCCAGAGCGCACCAGCCATCGTGTCAGGCAGAGCAAAGGCCAAGTCGGGATCCCTCTTCAGCAGATCTACAAAGACAAGGGGGTGATGAGGGAGAGAGAAAGTGAAGGGAAGGCAGAAGGAAGAAATGACGATGAGTAACAGTGGCCTCAGGGCCAAGTCTTAAATGAAGCAGCTTTATCTGCGAGCTCAGATCGGCTGTTTTATTTTCTGGTTTTAAAGCCGTGGCCATGTGTTCAGGTGCTGAAGGAAGATGTGTTAGTTAAATGAAGGGAAAACTTGCCTTTTTTAATTTAAAGCCATTGAACACCGGCGTGATGAATTTGAAGCTAGCTTTATTTTGTAGGGAACTGAGTATTTAGTGTTCCTTTGGAAAACCATCCCCAATCGAGGGAAGTTTGTCATCATTAACTGGAACTGATGCTCTTAAGGTGTTTTTTCGTGAGGAACTAGGTAGGGTACAGAGATCAACGTTGTTTCTACCTTTATTCTTCCCTCTCTTGTAAGATCGGTTGTGTGACTGAGCTGTCCTGAGGCAACCAGGAGCAAGCACCTTGGGCTCTCTTTTAATGGTTCGCAAGAGTGGGAAGAGAACGGCTGCTCCGGTGGCCCCGGAAAAGGTGGCTAAGGGGGGTTGGGCCAGGCCTATCTTACCTGGCTGGTCTTGGGACCCACCTGCCCCAGAAAATACACAGCCAGAGAAAGACTCCTCTTTGGCAGCTCTGCTAAGCCAGACATGGACTAAGGGCTGCCACCCTCATCAATGGTGGGGAATGATCAGGTAGAAGAGACTAGAACTTGATCCTGAGGCCCCTTCCTTAGATCCTGGAGACCCACATGCTCTGACCCCGAGGTGGAAGCCGTAGATGCCAGGCTACAGTGTAATGCAGACCTTGCAGAATCAGAAGGGGACAAAAGAAAAGGTCATCAGCAACCTGTTTCTGCCCTGCTTTCTACAAGGCGTTACAGAGGAGAGACGGATCACAGCATCCTTACTTGTTAATGGATGCCTTTCTGGGTAGCATCCAGCCTTATTCCTGGGGAAAGGGTCTTATGATTTAAGGGGTAGACATAAGGGAAATCCCACATCTATGTGCCTGAGACCTGAGAGTCCCATTGCCTGGGACTAGACGTGAAGAGTTAGGTCTGTGCTTGAATATATAGCGCAGCCCAGTGTCCTTACACCTCCATCTGTAACAGCCAGAGGCGACATGCTTCATGGAAAGTCCTTTGAGACTTCTAGAAGAAATCTGTTTACGGGATGTAACCCTCGGCCGGGACCCACAGGGAACTAGAGAACGTCACCGCTCAGGGAAATCGTGCACAAACCTTTTCGTACCTAACAGGATTTTCAGAATGTTTCGGGTCTTGCTTTTGCACCCTTTCTCTGGGAGATTCCTGGGAAAGAAGAGCACGTAGGGCTCATGCATCTGTCCTCCTGCCTGTGTGACACAGTGCAGTCTGCTCTGTCCAGAGACCCAGGAGCCTCTTCATCCCTCTCCGGACGGCTGAACCTTTAGATGGAGAATGACAGAGCCATGAGACAAAGAGTGGGAAGCAGAGTGGGACTCCCTGGACAGTTGTCCTGGGAAGTGCACTCTCTCTGTGTCCATCTTCCCCTTTTTCTTCCTCTCTCCTTTCTCCCCAGCTTCTGTGAAAAGAACTAGGGCAGTGGTTCTCAACTGGGAGCTATTTTGTCCCCAGGGGATATTTGGCAGTGTCTCTGGAGAAATTTTTGATTGTCACAACTCATTTGGGGACGGGGGGCATGTAGTCCTACTGGCATCTGGTGGGTAGAGGCCAGGGATGCCCAGGGAAGCCCCACCATAGGGAATTATCCAGCCTGAAATACCCCTGAGTGCCAGGATGGAGAAACCATGAGCTAGAGTGAAACTTCCTTTAAAAGCTGATCCTTTGCCCACCAGCATCCTGCACGGTCAGGCCTGCTCAGAGCAGGCTTGACCTGGATTCTAGTTGTTCTGTGTCTCTGGGGTCCGGAAGAGGTAGGGACTGCCCTCATTCTGACTGATGACAAAGCCAGGCTCTGGGTGACTACTGCTGTTCTGCCAGGTTGCCTGCTTGCATCAGAGCCCAGGGCAGAGACAAGGCAGAGTCATGGCCCTGTGTGGGCCATCCAGCTTGGTACAGAGAACCCTCCTCCACAGCCACCAGAAGGGAAAGGAGCTCAGAGAACTCACGTGATGGCAGAGCCCGGGCACCTCCCCCTGTGGGTTGGGGGGGCTCGCTGTGGCTTCACTCTGCCTCGTGGTCTCACAGCTCCCACATCAGCATATCCATGTGCATTCGCAACGATCTGTCTTTTACCTGGTTAGCAAAAATCCTAAACTTTCCAACAATCCTGGGGAGAAGCTCACTTTCCTTTGCTTGTCAAATGAAACTCTGCTTATAAGATACAGATCTTATGGTATGAAATCCTTGCCAACCTTAGGATGACACATGAAGAGTAATTCAGTATGGACTTCAAATTCCCTTTGTTGTGTATTTTCCTATAATGATGAAATTGTAAGCATTAAAATTATATTTCAATGATGGCATTGAGAGGGAAGAACCATTTGGGGGGAATTAACGGATGAATATGATGAGATGGGCTTGGGTGTTTATCCTCATCCTATAAGGACTGTTAACAGTCCACCTCATTAATAGCAACTGATTTCTCAGTCCAAGTGCAAGGCATTGCATGAGCTGAAATGAAAAGAAATGTCCTCTCCAAATGTCCTCTCCAATGATATAAGTTTATCACAGACCTAATGCAGAATGACCACACTGTCAAGCCAAGAAGGAAGGCAACACTTTTTAAGTTCTTAAAAGCCTCTTCAAAGGGCTCCTAGTAAGAGCAGAGTCAACTGCAGTCCCCCAGTGAGAGTTGGGTGTGGAAGGCTGGCATCCATCCTAGAGTTGGGCTAAATGCTCCTTCTCTGGACCCTCTTAGCTAGTGCCTTTGAGTCTGTGGATTCAACTCAAAGGACAGCCAGTAAGAAGGTATTCTCCTGTGTCCAAGGAGGACTCTAGGTCAATGGAAATAAGGAATGTTGCTTGCATGTGAAATGATGACGTTGACAGTGACTAGAAGAGGTAACTTTTTGCTCTGCCCTTTAGGTGGCGCTATATCCAACATGTACGCTATGCTGATCGCGCGCTTTAAGATGTTCCCTGAGGTCAAGGAGAAAGGGATGGCTGCGGTCCCCAGGCTCATTGCCTTCACGTCTGAGCATGTAGGTGTCAACGTTCTTTCCAAGTTTAAGGTTATATTCCTTAAAGCCCCGGTTAAAGGGATGGTATTTGGAAATACTTTACCCCATGGTTTCTCTTTCCAGAAGATACTTCTTGGGACAGAATGAGGGGAGAGATCGGCTGGGTGGTAGAATGGGGTGAGCTGCTTTGTTTTTGAAATTCCAGAAAATGCTCAAAGGGAAAGCAGAATGCTTTTACCCCTCATTCCTTTACTTACTTCTCTGTAATAATGTCACATTCTGGGGCAATGGGAGGAGGAGAAGGGTAGAGTAACCGTGAACTCATTGCATCATCAATGCTGTGCCTATGTAACTCAAAACTCCCAAGCATCCTGTTGAAACAGTCTTTCTGTTATAAAGTTCCGATCAGGTATTGTACCCTCTTGGTTCCTTGAGACGCTTTTGCGGCTGACTTAACCAGAGGTTTCATCACTGTAGAGAAATGGTCTAGTGACTGTCGTATCTCCTCTCTGGGCCGGATCTGTGTCAGCCAAGCAGAGGCTCCTGTCTACTGCCAGGCTGCTGTCCGGGCAGGACGCTGAGAGTTTGGTGCTCCCGGGAATGGTGCTTCGCATTCCTTCCATGGCCTTTAAAGAGTTAATGCCGTCGTTCCTACTACCACTGAGGCACTGGAAAAATGGCCCATCCTGTGCACATAAAGGAAGCCACACAGCTTTAGCCTGCCAAGCCACCATCTTTCTCGCATGTGCCAGGGCAATGCAGCACGCAAGTTCAAAGCCACAGAGCAGCTGTTTGAGCAAGGTCTCGGTGCCAAACTGTCCTGCCACATGTGACCTGCGGGGAACCAGAGTCTGTTCTTGACAGGTGTTCGTAAGCATCACCTGCTGCGTAATTCCTAAGATTGTTCCTTCACGACATCTGCTTCAAGGTAGCCTAGAGTCTAGGAAACAATTGCCTCAGAGATCGAAAAGCCTCTGAGGGCCGGGGAGCTGGGAGATGGGGAAGGACTCAGATCTACCACAGAACTTTTCTTTTTCCTATTTTAAGTGGGGTGTGTGTGTGTGTTCATAACAAGGAAACAAAAGGCAAGTACCGATGGGAAGCCAGTGAATACAATTCACAACCACTCCACCAGCCGTGGAATTAAAGGAAACAAATGATTTCTCCTTCGCGTCTTTAGCATCTTGCTTTCAGTCACGTCACAGCATTTTAATTTAATGCCCTTCCTCGATTTATAGGCATCAAATTCAGCAGCCTCTGATGTGTTTTACTTTCCTATTGCTGCTGGAACAAATTACTACAAACTTCACGGCTTAAAACAACATGAATTCATTATCCTGCCGTTCCGGAGGTCAGAAATCTGCAGTGGGTCAGGCAGGGCTGTGTTCCTTCTGGATACCATAGGAGAGCATCCATTTCCTTGCCTTTCCGGTTTCTAGAGGCTGCTTGCCTGCCTTGGGTCAGGGCCACTTCTTCCATCTTCAAAACCAGCAGCAGCAGGTCTTCCAGTCCCCTCGCCCCCGTCTCTGACCTCTGCTTTCATCTCCTTCCCTGGCCCCGATTCTCCTGTCTCCCTCTTTCTCTTGTGATTACACCCTGGTAACACAGGATAATCTTTCATCTCAAGGTCCTTCATCACATCTTCAAAGTCCCCTTTGCCATGTAAGGTGACAGAGTCACAGGTTTAAGGGATTAGGATGTGAACATCTTTGGGGGGCACATCATTCATGCTACCAAGCCTAGGTCCCCACCATGAGATAACTCTCATTTCTCAGCTTCTCCATGGGTAGAAAAGTATAAGGTAATTTGCCTTCCAATTAGGATTTCCCTAAAGTGGATTTGGATCCCTAAATAGTTACATGTACTGTATTCTCAGACTAAAAAGCCCAGGTGATCTTATATTGGCATCTTCTTCCTTTGGTTTCCGTGCTGTTTCCACATCCTGAAATGAGGTTGACCTACCAGCAAGTTCCTTGTGCTCTCTGATTTCTGCACGAGTTTCTTGGGCTCAAGTTGGATGTAAGTTCACTCAGCGTTGCTCAGAAAGTCCAGGTCATGTGATCTGAGGATAATTTTGCTATGCCTTTGTTCCTTGATATTGTCAACTTCGATCTCTTTCTCCATTTTCCAAGAAAAGAAAGGTGATTCAGAAAGAAATGACTACAGCAACCATTCGATCCTCCCGCCTCCTTCTGGTATTTCTATCTGTGCCCATAATTACGGAAGAACATTTGAAAATGATGAACCTAAAGTACCAGTCGTTTCTGACTCAAAGATTATTTTGACAGATGAGCTCTCCTTCCAATGTACAAAACCTTATATCTGATTGCTGTGGACCATTTCCAACTTCTAATAGACAAAAGTTCATCTGATTCAACCCTGTGGGCCCGGCAGAACAGAGATTGTTCTCAGCATTTTTTTTTAAATGAAGAGGCTGCAGTTAGCTAGGTAGGTAGAGCCAGGATTAAGCAGATTTCCTGACTCCCAGACCAGTGAGGGCCCTGCCCCAGCTACCAGTGCAGAAACCAGATTAAAAGGTACAGCGACAGAGTTTTATAAACCACAGATCATCAATTGCTTTAACATTTTATACCTTCCCGAGTCAGATTTCCACCAAGAGCTTTTTTCTTTACGTGAAGGTGATGCTCAACTGTTTCTTCTCCATGCCCCTGCCACACACACACACAAATCCTCCTTGATACCCATAGGTTGGGCTGGGAAGGGCTTTTAGAGCTTGATTTAAAGAACTCCCATGTCTCCTGGAGCACTTGATCCAAACCATTCTGGACAGATGAGTCCTTAAAAGTGAGTCCTGCCTTGAAGCTCCAAGTTAGGAGGCAGCACAAGCCCCGTGTCTAGTTGCTGCTGGGCTCCAGACCTCAGGGCCATTCAACCCTATTCATCCTTTAGTACAGCTCCTTCTACCTTCAGGCCAGGCCAGATCTTTCCTTAGTCTTTTCGGATTTCACAGTCACTGTTCCCACCAGCCCCAGAAATAGATCTTCCCAGGCTAAAGAAAGAAAATTGCCAAGTCCGTTCTCAAATGCCTTTTCTCCAGGCCTGTTTCCATCTCTGCGTGGAGGTTTCCTTCCTGAATCCCTTGACCTGCAGGGAGAAGGGTGATGGGGGGGCTGCTGTGTGGATCCTGTGGGGAAAGGGGAGGCCAATGGCCAAGGCAGGAGCTGCTTCAGTTACGGTCTCTCTTTATGCTCTTGGAGAGTTTCCAAGGCCCAAGACTTTTGGAGAATCAAATGAGAGCCTTAAAAAACACTTCCCTCTGGGCTTCCCTGGTGTCGCAGTGGTTGAGAGTCCGCCTGCCGATGCAGGGGACGCAGGTTCGTGCCCCGGTCCAGGAAGATCCCACATGCCGCGGAGCAGCTGGGCCCGTGAGCCGTGGCCGCTGAGCCTGTGCGTCTGGAGCCTGTGCTCCGCAACGGGAGAGGCCACAACAGTGAGAGGCCCATGTACTGAAAAAAAAACAAAACAAAACACTTCCCTCAGTGCCTGGGACATAGGGAGCTCTACATAAATATTAGGTAACTTGAAAACAACAACAACACCTTGTTTTATGGATGAAGAAGCCAAGCCCCAGAGGTGGAAGATGTCTTGCCCAAGGTTTCGTGTCCAGTCAATGGCAGCATCAGCTCTAGAGCCTCAGTTTTCCAACAATCCCAACACTGCTCTTTCAGCTCCTAGGCTGGCGGACCTGATCGCCGCTCTAGCTGGCTGTTCTCCATTCACTTGAAGCATCTTTTCTCAAATCCTGTTTTCTTCATGTTGGTTATTCTAATGCTAATACAGTTTCCTCATCTATTGAACCAGGTCCAGTTACTGTCCTTTCTCCTATTCTGAGCACAGAGTTTATAACTGGATGTGGTTAGCGCCATAGAGATGAAAATGGGGTTGAGAAACTGTCATCCTCCAGCACCCAGCCAGAAGCTTCACATGTTCAGAAAGCAAAGGGTCATCTTATGTTTTCTAGCTGACACTTCACTCTGTCTCTGCCACATCGCACAAAGCTACCCATCACTTTTCCGGCCACCAAAACACACTAGAACTTTCCCTAGCTGATAAGCAGGGCAAGCTGGGTTTGTTTTTTCGAATCGAACAGTTTTCTTGAAATTTGCATAGGACTAAATCAAACAAATAGTATTGCGATGAAGAACAGAAGAACATAAATCACTGAGTTGAAACAAGAGATAGCGTTTATGAGTTAGGAGCTCCAAGATGATTTTCCTCCAAAATGTAGAATGACAAAATTGGAAGGGATCTTAAAGATTATATGGTACCGTACTCATCCTTTGCTGGAATCTCATCAAACTCAGCGATAGAAGAGCTTGGCAAAAATTAATCTGATGACTTTTAGGTCCTGTCTTGAAAGGAGGTTTAGAGGAAAGCTAAGATCCCAGCTCAGTAATTCACATCTCTCTCTCTCTCTCTCTCTAAATCTTCTGAAAGCCCCAACGGTGAGCTTAATTCCAAATTCCTCTTATTTCCTCATGTGACACAAGCTCTTCCAGAAATAACTTCAGTGAAACAGCATAATCGCATCTAGGAAAAATGTTCCTTATAATCACAGCAGACACTGGGATCTTTCAGGCAAATCACCATAACTAACTCATTCCACTCTTAACACGCCGGGCTCAGCTCGGGTCCACGGCTCCTGGAACCCGTCACCAGTGTTCTGCTGAGGCCCCTCGTGACCTCAGCCCACTTCCATGGGGAGGTGATTCTCATCATTTGCCTTAGAAAGATGTTTTCATATAACCACACTTTTTGAGAGGGTTTCAATTTCCAAAAAATAGATGTCCTTTCTGTTAAAAACAAAAGCAAAAAGCAAATGGTGACCCAGGCAGCTTGGAAAAATCTCCCGTGTCATGCTTCTCATTAGACAGAAACACTGACTGAACTTTCAGTAAGTGAACTAGTGAACCGGGTCCACTTCACCCCCGGCACCCCGTCCTCCACCTCTGCGTTCCCCCCTCCTTTTCCTTGTAGGGTCCTCATCACCCCTGTGTCATCTTCTCTTCTACCCAATCCCATCAAAACCTACTCTTAGGAAAGAACCTGAGAGCCATGTATATGATTGTAAAAGCTAAGCGTTGCCTCTCCTGGGGGTATTTTCACTGCAATAGGAGACAAAGGAATGAGGAGACATTCTCAAAGAGCAGGCATTGTACTGTCGGAGAAGAGACAAATAAGAAAAGGACAGTCACCCCTCCAAGTGCCCCTGAGGTCACATTCCTCATGGGGTGGGTGACTCTCCCTTGCTCCAAGTGCCAGGTCGGGAGTCACTGGCTAGACCTATTTTTCTTCAGGTTAGTGGACGGAGCCCATAAGCTATGGAATGGACTAGAAATGATGATAGGCCCTGCTCTGCCACTTTCCAGGACGTGACTTTGGATTACCTACTTCATTTCTTCCTCATCTGTCCAACAGGGATTATAATACCCAGCTCATGTAGTTGTTGGGAGGATGAAGTGAGATAATACAGTACCTGGCCTTTAGTAAACACTCCGCAAATGGCAGCTAACACTGCCCTTGTAACCAGCCACCCACTGGTGTCCCGATGGGTAGAGAGCTGAACGTCTCCAGGAGGCAGGATGAAGGCGTATTTGGGGCCAGTTATTTTCTTAAGATGGATAATGGCCCCTCTCTCAAAATACGAAGCAATGCCCAAGGAGTCACAGCTGTGGGAGGGTTTGGATTCTCTATTGTTACCTGTATGATTTTGAGATTTTTTTACATGCTCCAATATGGCGTATGTTTATTTTAAGACATAAAGTGAATTAACATGTAATTTAATTTTGTTTAATTCATTAACAAAATTCTGCTCAAGGTACCCAGAGAGACCTGAGGATGGCATCACATTAGGTGTGAGGCTGGAGGATTGGAAGGGTCACAACTCTGTGAGCATCTGTTGATGCTGGGCGACCTGTAGGTCCTTCCCATGCAGTAGCTACACTTCTCACACCAACAGGAGAGGGATTCATCCTTGCAGCTGAGCAAACAGTGGTTCAGAACAAGAGAATAACTTGACTAACTAGAGCCAGGTCATTTTATCTCAAATGACCTCTTGCTTTTTAAAAAATATTTTTTAAATTGAAGTATAGTTGATTTACAATGTTGTGTTAATTTCTGCTCTACAGCAAAGCGATTCCATCATATATATAATCTTCTTCATATTCTTTCCCATTATGGTTTATCACAGGATATTGAATATAGTTCCCTGTGCTCTACAGTAGGACCTTGTTGTTTATCCATTCTCTATGTAACAGTTTGCATCTGCTAATTCCTAAGTCCCAATCCATCCCTCCCCACCTTCCCCTCCTTGGTAACCACAAATCTGTTCTCTGTCTGTGAGTCTGTTTCTGTGTCATAGATAAGTTCATTTGTGTCATATTTTAGATTCCACATATAGGTGATACCATACGGTATCTGTCTTTCTCCTCTGACTTACTTCACTTAGTGTGATAATCTCTAGGTCCATCCATGTTGCTGCAGGTGGCATTATTTCATTTTTTTTTAATGGCTAACGTTCCGTTGTTTTTATGTACCACATCTTCTTTATTCATTCATCTGTTGATGGACATTTAGGTTGTTTCCATGCCAAGTGACCTCTTTCCACTACACATGTTCATTTCACTCTTCTCAGGATCCTAAAATCATAGAAATAATTGCTTTCATGTGACTGCATACATGCTTAGTGCTGGTGTTCATGTTTGTCACCACACATGCCCGTTGGGTCTGCTTAATCCTGGTGCACACCATTCCTTTCTTTTAAAATATACTTAGGGCACAAACTCACACTGGGGTAACTTTAAACTATAACTTTGAGGGAAAGTAATAAGGTAGCAGCTTCACAGAAATGCCTTGTGTGCAGATCCACATCACCTCTGACTCACATGGAGGCTCTAAGAACGTGGGGGGCAATCCCCTGCCCTCCAAATCAGGATCATTAGCAATGAATGAGGCGGTCTCCCAGAGTACACGCTTCTCTGTACATCAGATGCTTTCCAAAGCAGGGTGCCCTTTTAGACCATTTGATGAGCAGAAGCAAGAACAAGAGCTACCAGCTTCTCTGAGACAGTATAGGAGGCAAACTAGGGGGTGCCGGGAAGGGGTGTGGAGAAATAGGAGGACAGGGAAAGACTATTGGTCCCGTCATCGATGATGGGGGAGGGGGCTCCAGGGTGTGGGGAGAGGTCAAAGGAGCAGATTCCAGCTCTTTCATAGGTTGGACTTCAAGATTTCCTTGCTGGGCATCCATGATGTGTAACGATGCGTAATCCATCCGCCTGTGTTCTGTGTTCCTACACACACGTGCCATTCACTCCACCCACAAAGGGAAAGGCTGTTGGTATGAAAGGATCAAATCCAAGGATGATCGATAGACCTTAGAGCTAAGAGGTAAAGGTTTGATGGACTGTCAGAGAGTTAGGAGCTGAGTATTCCAGCCTAGTGTGTCCTTTTTCTTTGTTTGAAGTCTTTGGGTTGCTTCTTTTTCTTTCCCCCAAGCAGCTCGTCTGGTTAGAAGGGCCTACAACTGCTTCCTGCTTGGGAAGGACCCCATGGGAGGCTGTCTGGGGTGGGTGCCAAGAAGACCTCTGGACATGCTTTTATTTTATTTTATTTTTGTTGTTGTTTCAACTATTACACTTTATTATAATTATTACTATCATAAGTGAATATGCAAATATCCATAGAACAATTTCTTTTTAAAAAATTTTTATTGGAATAGAGTTGATTTACAGTCTTGTGTTAGTCTCAGGTGTACAGCAAAGTGAATCCGCTATACATATACATATAGCCACTTGGATGTGCTTTTAGAATAGGCCATAGATAAGAGGCACTGGGGTCCATTTAGCCCACCATCATCTGGCCCCAATCACCAAAGCCACACGTCAACATTGCGGCCAGAGATTTATGGCAGCAAATAGTGGATATTTCCCTGAACTTGTTCTCTGCGCACATGGTCAAATTCAACAGATGCTTGTTAACTATTTCAACAAAGTCTTCGCCCTCGTGCAGCCTATCCTAGTAGGGGAGACAGTAGGCTAATAAATATCTACTCTCATGTCAGGTGGTGACAAGAGAGTGGCATGGTCATGGCCTACTTTGCAACATGGTCGTGAAAGGTGTCTGTGGAGGTGATGTATAGCAGAGACCTGCATCAAATGAGGCAGGGAGCCACACGCATAGATGAGGGAAGGGTTTTCTAAGAAATGCAACAGCAAGTAAAAAGGTCCAGAGGCAAGAACAAATTTAGCAAAGCTCACAAAAGACCAGGAAGGCCACTACCACCAGGTAGAGAGCAAGAGGGGAGGGGACGAGGGAGAGGAGGTAGGGGCGACAGCTGGCTGCGGAGGGCTGTCTTGATAATCTTTGTGTCCCCGGAGCCTCGGACGCTTTCCCTGAAACCCTGCGGCCCACAAGGCAGCTGAAGCTGAGCCTCTGTTAAATATCTGGATGTGACCAACAGTGGCTTGAAAGAATGAAGGCGGCTGTCTAAAGTGCTTATCTCAATTGTAATGGAGGAGGAGAAACCGGCATGGCAAGAGACCGAAATGCTTTGTCTCAGAGCTTTCTACCATTCCCCTTACTCTCCCACCATGCCTAAAGACGGGAGACATTTATTGTCCCCATTAAAGAAGAAAGATCCCTAGGCATGTTCTCCAGTCATGGGGATGGGTGGGATGGGCTCTCGTTCTCACACCTGCTTACTCTGGATAATCTCATCCCACTCAAGCCCCAAAACTTGCTTCTTTTAAAATGACAATTATTCTATAACTGTAAAATCCCATGTTTAATTGCACCCAGTTCAATTATCAGCTGAATTATGTAGCCCATATCAAGATTACTTATATTTTTTAAAAGATGGGAGAAATTAATCTTCACCCTTGAGTTTTTCATTTAGTGTAAAATAAAAATCATATGGGTTTTAATGTCTGTTACCCTTGAATAGAAACATGATTTAGTCCTAAGTAACCACTAGATTCTATCAGGGTTCTATGGTTTTTTTTCCAGAATCAGGGTGGGGGGAGGGGGCTCTTCGTTAACTCATCCCCCAGCCATTCCATTGATGAACAACTGATCATTACAAGACCCCTGATGATTTGGGGATGCAACAGAATCCTTGTAGCTTCCAATTTGTGTTCATGGTTTTACCTTCTGAAGTCACCCGGCGCATCTACCCCCATCCTGGCACAGCCCTTCACATGTGAACCCGCCATGCCACGTGTCCCTAACGCCCTCTGCTTGTGACCAAGCATCCTCTGAGCTCTCTCTAGATACCTGGTTCCCAGGGTCCTCAGCCTCCAGGACGCTGCCCTCTGCTCTGATTTATCAACAAGTGGTTCCATTAAACATGGTGCCAAGGAGTAAGAATGATTCTCCTCACATGTCCTCACCAGCACAGGGAGTCCTGCCACTTAAGCTGTCTTCACTTTTCTTCGTCCCTTGGAAGTGTCTTTTTTTTTCCACTCAAGTGCCTTCTTTCTTGGTCCCTGGCTATTTATGGATAACATTTAGCTATTTCCCTGCTCCCTCTCCTGAAAACATAAACAAACTCACTGTTTGGTACCTAATTTTCTTTTTCACTCCTTTGTTCCCCATCTTGAAGCTTCCTGTTCCGGCAAGTGTTTTTCCTTTAGATGTGCAGCACTTGGTATGGTGATCCATTATCCTAGGTAATTGCTCCTCATTTGAGAATCCCCATTCTTCCTCATTAAAGGCCAGACAAGACTACTTCCTCGCATCAACCGGGTGCACCAGATCTCTTACTTACCCCCCGGGGGGCCATTTAGCTGTTTAGTGCTGTCAAAAGTTCAGGAAGGAAAAAAACAGAAACAAAACCAGTGAATCACCGAAGTCATAATTAGTAAAAGTTTATGGTACACATGTTACCAAATCCAAGCTCAGTCTGCTTGCTGCAGGACAGGCCAATAATTGGGAGACGAGGTGTTGAGGCAAGGAATGGTGACTTCGTTCAGAAAGCCAGGTGTCTGAGAAGATGGTGGATTAGCAGCCCAGAACACCAACTTACTGGGGTCTGGATGCCAGTTTCTTTTATAGAACAAAGAGGGGGAGGGGTGAGGAAGTAAAGTAAAAAGGCCATGAGTCTTGCAAAACATCTCCTGGCTTGGCCAGCATTGGGGAGGGGATGTGTTAATTTCTTCTTTTCTGTAGCCTTTCACAGGTGGGCAGGGTCAGAATGTCTCCCTGTGAGCTGAACAAAGGCGCTTTAGTTTAACATTCAGACAGAGGGGCAGGGTTCCTGAGGCAGGCCATTATGTATGCTTACAGTTATAGATAGCATCCTTTTATTGATTACAGTAGCAAAAGCAACGAAAAGCAAAGGTTGAAGCAAAAGAAACAGATCCAACATGGAGTCAGATTTTGCTCTTCCCTGTTACACACATACCAAAAAGACAGTTTGCAAACCATGAGCGCTCCAACCAAAACGTGGAAGGAGACTCAGAGGTGGATTTTACAAAGCAGCTTATATAACGTGGAGGCAGTGACTGTTGATTCTTCCCAGTGATTGGTTGCAATAGAATTTTCTTAAATGAAAGGGAATTGGTTAGTGGTTCCCTCATATGAATCGGGGAGAACAATTTAAGTCTCACGATTTTCAGAGGCGTTAAGTGAGAAGTGACCCAGGTCAAGTGAGCCTCACTTGTCTTGCAAAATCAGCTAAATTAAGCTTTGCTTCTCTGACTAAACTGGTTTTGTCTGCTCAGGGAATATTCGAGTCTCCGTTTGTGTCTGATTTAACAGTGCTCACAAGCTCATTCACTGAGGGGCCTAATCTGGGTAGTGAATGCTTGCTCAGTGGGGCAGCTGGCACCTCGACTCTGTGCCCTCCTGGCAGAAACAGACTTAGTGCTGTTTTCCCCCTGAGCATCTTCTTTCAGGGGTGGTCCAGGGATCCAGTAACTATGTAAGAGAGAACACTTTTTTTTTTTTTTGGTGGAGGAGTCATGTATCTTTCCAATTAAGCTTTCCTAGTTCCCAGGTATCTTCCTAAGGATTCTGCATGTTGTCTTCCTAAGGTTGTAAAATGAGACTAATGATCCTTTCCCATCTCTACTCTTAGCTACACGGGGCTTTTAGAGCTCCTCTACTCAGTGCCTCATTTATTGGTTTATAGTATTGGCTGCTGTTAGAAATGTGATTTCTTCTTGCTTACTAGCCACACCCCCTAGACATATGCATGTTAACAGTTCCTAGGCTGCATATTTAAGAATTCAGAGGAGCCATTGACATATGTACACTATTGATACTGTGTATAAAATAGAGAACTAATGAGAACCTACTGTAGAGCACAGGGACCTCTACTCAGTGCTCTGTGGTGACCTAAATGGGAAGGAAATCCAAAAAAGAGGGGATATATGTATACATGTAGCTGATTCACTTTGCTGTACAGCAGAAACTCACACAACATTGTAAAGCAACTATACTGCAATAAAAAATAATTTAAAAAAAGAAAAAGAATTCAGAGTCAAAAGCAGGCATTCGAGGAGAGTACACTCTGGAGCCATTTAAAATTCCAGTCAGCAGCCCTTTGGTGATGTAAATTGAGGAAGCAGCTCCCCTTTTGGAAAGCTTAATGATCTGTAGTTAATAGTAAGAGGCTGCTCACAGATGCAGTACAGCTGGGCGAGGTTAGCCCCTCTCCACTCTCCAGATTGCACAGTGATTACAGCCATCGAGATTCGGATTCTTCCCCGGAATCAATAACCAAAATCACAAACAAAGATTCAGTGGTGGCCTGTCAGGGTGGCCTTTCCGCGGGCGCTGTTTGCCAAGCCAGTGACTGATGCCTCCTTCCTGATCACACCCTGGGCTGGACAGTCATCTCCACAACAGACAGCCCCTCCAATGAGTCCGGGATGAAGAGTGCTGGATTTCAGGCCAGCTTCTCTTACTTGAGTGCACACAATTTCACTGAACTCGAGAGAAACTGAATGTAATCTCTGGGTAGGAAAATGTCAGTCTGGGAGCCATACAGTACACAGCTGCTGTTGCTGTGTTCTTATGCCTTGTACGTGAGATTGGCGTAGGTTACTATGTGTTGGGGTAACAGGTTCTTGAATAATTTCCAGGGTCTTGTTATCTTCATGCAAAAGCCCAAGCGAATTCAACAACAACAAAAAATCAACCAACCCCCTTCAGAAAAGGGCAAAGAACTTGTATAGACATTTCTCCAAAGAAGATGTACAAATGGCCAATAAGCACATGAAAAGATGCACAACATCACTAACGATTAGAGAAATACAAAGCAAGATCATAATGAAGTAGCACCCCACACCCATTTGAATGACTATTATCGAAAAACAGAAAGCACCACCATTGACAAGGGTATGGAGAAACTGGAACAGTTGTGCACTGTGCGTGAGAAAGTAAAGTGGTGCAGCCTTATGGAAGAAAATAGAGCAGTTCCTCAAAAACAGAATTACCATATGATCCAGCAATTCCACTTCTGGGTATATATACCTAAAAGAATTAAAAGCGAGGCTCAGGGCTTCCCTGGTGGTGCAGTGGTTGGGAGTCCGCCTGCCGATGCAGGGGACACGGGTTTGTGCCCCGGTCCGGGAAGATCCCACATGCCGCGGAGCGGCTGGGCCCGTGAGCCCTGGCCGCTGAGCCTGTGCGTCCGGAGCCTGTGCTCCGCAATGGGAGAGGCCACAACAGTGAGAGGCCCGCGTATCGCAAAAAAAAATAAAAAATAAAAAATAAATAAAATAAAATAAAAGCAAAGGCTCAAGGAGATATTTGTACATCCATGTTCATAGCAGCATTATTCACAATGGCCAAAAGGTAGAAGCAACCCAGGGGTCCGTTGATGCATGAATGAAAAACAGATTGCTGTGTATACATAAAATGAATGTGATTGAGCATTAAGAAGGAAGGAAATTCCGAGACATGCTACAACATGGATGAACCTTGAGGACATGATGCTCGTGAAATAAGGCAGTCACAGAAAAATAATTATTGTGTGGTTCCACTTACATGAGGCACTAAAGTAGTCAGATTCATAGAGATAGAAAGTAGAAGGGTAGTCACCAGGGGCTGGGGAGGGAGGAATGGGGAGTTGTTGTTTAATGGATACAGAGTTTCAGTTTTGCAAGATGATCAAGACTTAAGCAGATAGATGATAGTGATACAAATGTACTTTCTTTTTCAGAGCCATTTTTCTCTCAAGAAGGGAGCTGCAGCCTTGGGCATTGGAACAGACAGTGTGATTCTGATTAAATGTGATGAAAGGTGAGCATGAACCTGCAACCCTTGTCGGTTAGCAGTTTGCAAATTCTACACATGCATCTCAAAAGGACTAAAGTCCAAAAACAGGCAATGATTGTAGAACAGCAAACCTGCGTCCATCCCAGCTGCTGGCCTTTGCTGTTTCTTTTTCACTCTTGCTTGGAGTCCTGGGACATTGTTCCTCCATGCCGCTAACGCATTCACAGCCTTTGACTGAATCAGAACCTTTGTTAAATCAATCAAAATATTCTGGGGCTTCCCTGGTAGCGCAGTGGTTGAGAGTCCGCCTGCCGATGCAGGGGACGCGGGTTCGTGCCCCGGTCTGGGAAGATCCCACATGCCGCGGAGCGGCTGGGCCCGTGAGCCATGGCCGCTGAGCCTGCGCGTCCGGAGCCTGTGCTCCGCCACGGGAGAGGCCACAACAGTGAGAGGCCCGCGTACCGCAAAAAAAAAAAACAAAAAAAAACCATTCTGCACCAAGAAGGCGCAGAAGGACGTTCGTCACCTGGGCACTTAAGCAACAACCAGCAGGTTGAGAACTGATTTATGGAGGTGTCATCATTCCAGGCACCATAGATCGTGTGAACTTGATGGAGTGATTACAGGAGGGGGGACAGTTTAGGGAGCAAGAGGTAAATAATGCCCCCAGCAACTCATCAGCTCAGTGCCTGAACCAAAGAGCTCTCTTAGGAAACATCCGTCTTAATTGGCACCCAAACGTTGTAGGTACTCTGGAAAAAGGTGGAGGGGAGGTTAAAATATTAATATAAGAAAATATATTTAGTCTTTAAAGGATGGAGTAAGAAATTCCACTAAATTAAAAGGATGCCACCCATTTCACCATTTATTTATTCATATATATTTATTAGACAGACATTTATGACTGCTCACCATGGCACTAGGCTCTAGAATAGCATAAGGTGTAATCCCAGTTCCCTGACCGTGTATGGCCTAAGTGGGGAGATGTAGTAACGGCAGAAGGATGGCAGGCTCACCTGAGGTGGAGCAGGGGAGGTGAAGTGCTGGAACTGACAGGAATTACTGACTGGCCGGTGAGTGTGCAGGTTGAGAGGTGAGTCTAGGGGGAACGCCAGGCTTCGGGGCTCACCAGCTAAGCCCTCGCGGTGCTATTCTCCGAGGCAGAGAGCCCCGCCGAAGAGAAAAGTTTAGATGTGGAGCTGCCGAGTGTGAAGAGCTTATGAGATGAGACGTCCAAGTGAGGGTGTCAGGTAGGCAACTGGGGATAGCAGCCTGGATGTCAGAAGGTGTACAGTGGGAGCCATGCAGAGTGGCCTGGGAAGGAGCTCGGGAGCGTCCCCATTTCGGGGACAGGCAGAGTCAGAGGGGCCCGCAGTGGAGACTGGGAAGCAACAGCCACAGTTGTTGGAGAAGAATCAGGACCCGGGGCCATGAGGGCCACGGGCGTGTTTCTAGAAGGAGTGGTTAACAGCAGCAAATGCCACCAGTAGATGAAACGAGGGTCAACAACTGCCCCTCAGCTTTCCTGATGAGAAGGGGGCTGGCGAGTCTGGCAGGGACAGCTTCAGTAGAGGCGTGAGGGTGGAAGGCAGTTTGCAGGGGGTGGAAGGGTGAGGGGAGAGGAAACGGAGATGGAAGGCAGACGTTTCTAGACGTGGAGCCGCGAAGGGAAGGTGGTAGGGCAGAAGCTGGACGGAGAAGATGTTGAGTCCAGGATGGTTTTGGTTTGGTTGTTTTAAGGAAGGGAACTCAAGGTGTATCTAACTGTGCAATGAAGGGTCTGCTAGAGATGAAATGTGAATTATATGGAAAAAAAGGGATAAAATAGCCAAGCTTTCATTTCCTTTGTGAGTTCCTTATTCTTCTGGCTAAAATTATGTAGGATCTTCCTCTCAAGAGCTCACAAGACGTCTGAAATCATCTTACATTATAAAATGGGAAGGAGACAGAGGGGGAAGCAGGAGTGGTGATGGAAGGGCAGGGGCGAGGTTTAGGGAGGGCTGGCGGGCAGCGGAGGGGGCAGGGCTCCGGGCTGTTGCTGCGCTGGCCACCTGCTAATGGATTTCAGTCGGGAAACCCTCAGAGTTGGAAGGGTTCTTGGACATTTATTCATCCAGCCTTTTCTTTTTAACTTTGTATTTTTGTGAATAATTTCAAACAAAGAAAAATTACAAGGATAGTAACAGGAACTCTCATACACCCTCACCCAAATTCACCAATTGTTAACATTCTGACATAGTTGCTTGATCACTGTCTCTCCATGTATGCAATTCAATATTACATGTTGAATGTAATGAATATTACATGCATACATTATTTGTATATTACAGATATAATTTTTTCAGAACCATTTGAGAATTCCTTGCAGACATGCCCTTTTTACCCCTTAATACTTTAATGCGTATTTTTTGATAACAAGGATATTCACTTACATAATCGCAGTCCAGTTATCAAAATCAGGAAATTTGACATTGACACAAGATTATTATTTAACCTATACACCCTATTCAAATGTCATCAATTGTCCCAATACTATCCTTTGGAGCTATTTTTTTTCCCTGTCCAGGATCGCAGATTACACTTAGTTGTCATGCCTGTTTATTCCCCTTTAATCTGGAACATGTCCTCAGCCTTCCTTTGTTTTTCATGACATTGATATTTTGAAGAGTGTAAACCATTTATTTTGCAGAATATTTCTTAATTTGGCTTTGTCTGACGTTTCCTCATGGTTAGATTCAGGCGATGCATTTTGGGCAGGAATTCCGGGGAGGCGATGCCTGTCTTTCTCAAGTATATCCGATCAGGAGTAATGTCCGCTCGCCTATTGGTTAAGGTGGTGCCTGCCAGGTCTCTCCACTGTAAAATGACTATTCTCTACTTTGCAGTTAATAAATATCTGTAGGGGATGCTTTAAGACTATATAAATATTGTGTTCCTCCTAAAACATTCGTTTAGTAGTTTAGCATCCATTGATGATTCTTGCCTGAATTATTATTATGATGGTTGCAAAACAGTGATTTTCTAACTCCATCATTCCTTCTAAGTTTACTAGGTCCTTTCATTCTACTGTAAGGAAGAACTTTCCTTTCCCTTTTTCTCTCTCTCTCTCCATCTCTCTTTCTCTGTCTCTGTCTGTCTGTCAGTCTATCTGTATGTCTCTGTTATTTATTATCAGTATGGACTTACAGGTACTTTAAGAAAGTAATTCTCTCTAGCATTCTCTTCCATTCTCTTTGATTTCTCCATCGCTTGCTCCTTTAGGGTTCCCTTTCACTTACCTAAGTTACTAGTAAATTGCTGTTAAACCTTACAGAAAATAAGTCTGACCGAGATATGTGATGCCTGGTTGGCACACGGCTAGAAGAGTCACCAGCCTTCCTAGCTCCCTTGTAACACAAGAGTTCTGTTAGCTATTTTGATTAACACTTTTATACCACAAAAATTAACTACTTATGCTTTTGTATACATTTTTAGTTCTTTCAACTTATCACTTAGCTTTGTCAATTACAGTTACATTTCCCTGCTCTCCTGAAGTACCACACTTTGCCACACAATTGATGTAAACAATTGAAAGTATAAATAATCTGGGGTCATTATAGTCTTTTATTAAATTAGCTGAGTTGTGGCCAGTGCCTGGAGGCAGTAGGGAAGCTAATTAACTTTCTGGTCCTCAGGGAGCTACTGAGAGCACTGTAATAAGATAGACGTCACCCTGAATCAATTATTATCGCTCAGGGCTGTGGGGAGCCCCCTGAGTGTCATATCTCCTATGGGTTTGGATGCAGAGAATTCAGAGATGCTAGCAGTGTCTGTGCTTCATTACGTCCTATATCAGGAAGGATTCTAAAATAATAATAGCTGACACATATGGGGTGTTTATCATACGCCAGGCACAGTCCTAAGCACTTTACACAGTGGCTCTAATTAATTCGTTTATTAGAGACACAGAAATATGTTCCCTCACATTTCCCTGGTGCTGACATAGCTTGTGAAGAGTTTCTATGTACACAGTAGTCTTAAACAGTATGACGTGGTCTCCTTTCTCCATTTGACTCATGGTCTTGGCAGGGTGTGACAGCTCCAAGGTCACATAGCTGGGAAGTGAAGAATCAGAGGTTGGACTCAGAAGAGAACTCCAAGTGTTCAACAATTAAGCATGGTCCCTTCTCTTTTTGTGTTTTCCATTTTTTTCAAGTTGTGGTAAAATACACGTAAAATTTACCCTCTTAACCGTTTTTAAGGGTACAGGTCAGCGATGTGAACTACGTTCACATTGTTGTGCTACCATCACCGCTTTCTATCTCCGAAACTCTTTGCACCTTGCCACACTGAAAGTCTATACCCATTAAAAACTTTCCGCTCTCCTTCCCCCCGGCCCCTGGCAACCGCCATTCTACTTTCTGTGTCTATGAATTTGACTGCTTTCAGCACCTCACACCTTTTTGTCTTTTTGTGATTAACTTGTTTCACTCAGCACAATGAATGCCTCAAGGTTCATCGTGTTGTAGCAAATGTCAGAATTTCCTTCTTTCTTATGGCTGATTCCTCTGTTGAAGGACACTTTAGGTTGTTTCCTAATCTTGTCCATTGTGAATAACGCTGGAATTCACATGGGAGTACAGATATCCCTTTGAAATATTGATTTCATTTCCTTTGGATAATTAACAAGGAGTGGGATTCATAGATCACATTGTATTTCTACTTTTAATTTTCGAGGAACCTCCAACCATACTGTTTCCGTTGTGGCTGTATTAATTTACACTCCCCCCAAGAGTGTACAAAGGTTTCCTTTTCTCTACAAACTTACCAACATTTGTTTTCTCTTGTCTTTTTGACAATAGCCATCCTAACGAACTGTTAGGATGTAACTAATAGTAACATGTAACTGTATGTGTTAGCATACAGTATTTGTTTTTCTCATTCGACTTACTTCACTCTGTATGACAGACTCTAGGTCTGTCCACCTCACTACACATAACTCAATTTCGTTTCTTTTTATGGCTGAGTAATATTCCATTGTATATATGTGCCACATCTTCTTTATCCATTCATCTGTCGATAGACGCTTAGGTTGCTTTCATGTCCTGGCTAGTAAATAGTGCTGCAATGAACATTGTGGTATGTTCTCTTCTTTTACTCTTTTTGAATTATGGTTTTCTCAGGGTATACGCCCAGTAGTGGGATTGCTGGGTCATATGGTAGTTCTATTTGTAGTTTTTTAAGGAACTTCCATACTGTTCTCCATAGTGGCTGTATCAATTTACATTCCCACCAACAGTGCAAGAGGGTTCCCTTGTCTCCACACCCTCTGCAGCATTTATTGTTCGTAGATTTTTTTTTTTTTGCGGTACGCGGGCCTCTCACTGTTGTGGCCTCTCCCGTTGCGGAGCACAGGCTCTGGACGCGCAGGCTCAGCAGCCATGGCTCACAGGCCTAGCCTCTCCGCGGCATGTGGGATCTTCCCAAACCGGGGCACGAACCCGTGTCCCCTGCATCGGCAGGCGGACTCTCCACCACTGCACCACCAGGGAAGCCCTGTTTGTAGATTTTTTGATGATGGCCATTCTGACCATGTGAGGTGAGAGGAGATATCTCATTGTAGTTTTGATTTGCATTTCTCTAATGATTAGTGATGTTGAGCATCCTTTCATGTGTTTGTTGGCAGTCTGTATATCTTCTTTGGAGAAATGTCTATTTAGGTCTTCTGCCCATTTTTGGATTGGGTTATTTATTTTTTTGTTATTGAGCTGCATGAGCTGCTTATAAATTTTGGAGATTAATCCTTTGTCAGTTGCTTCATTTGCAAATATTTTCTCCCATTCTGAGGGTAGTCTTTTCATCTTGTTTATGGTTTCCTTTGCTGTGCAAAAGCTTTTAAGTTTCATTAGGTCCCATTTGTTTATTTTTGTTTTTATTTCCATTTCTCTAGGAGGTGGGTCAAAAAGGATCTTGTTGTGATTTATGTCATAGAGTGTTCTGCCTATATTTTGCTCTAAGAGTTTTATAGTGTCTGGCCTTACATTTAGGTCTTTAATCCATTTCGAGTTTATTTTTGCGTATGGTGTTAGGGAATGTTCTAATTTCATTTTTTTACATGTAGCTGTCCAGTTTTCCCAGCACCACTTATTGAAGAGGCCATCTTTTCTCCAATGTATATTCCTGCCTCCTTTATCAAAGATACAGTGACCATATGTGCGTGGGTTTATCTCTGGGCTTTCTATCCTGTTCCATTGATCTATATTTCTGTTTTTGTGCCAGTACCATATTGTCTTGATTACTGTAGCTTTGTAGTATAGTCTGAAGTCAGGGAGCCTAATTCCTCCAGCTCTGTTTTTCTTTCTCAAGATTGCTTTGGCTATTCGGGGTCTTTTGTGTTACCATACAAATTGTAAAATTTTTTGTTCTAGTTCTGTGAAAAATGCCATTGGTAGTTTGATAGGGATTGCAATGAATCTGTAGATTGCTTTGGGTAGTATAGTCATTTTCACAATGTTGATTCTTCCAATCCAAGAACATGGTATATCTCTCCCTCTGTATCATCTTTAATTTCTTTCATCAGTGTCTTATAGTTTTCTGCATACAGATCTTTTGTCTCCTTAGGTAGGTTTATTCCTAGGTACTTTATTCTTTTTGTTGCAGTGTTCTTTTTGTTGCAGTGGTAAATGGGAGTGTTTCCTTAATTTCTCTTTCAGATTTTTCAACATTAGTGTATAAGTATGCAAGAGATTTCTGTGCATTAATCTTGTATCCTGCTACTCTACCAAATTCATTGATTAGCTCTAGTAGTTTTCTGGTGGCATCTTTAGGATTCTCTATGTATAGTATCATGTCATCTGCAACAAGTGATGGTTTTACTTCTTCTTTTCCGATTTGGATTCCTTTTATTTCTTTTTCTTCTCTGATTGCTGTGGCTAAAACTTCCAAAACTATGTTGAATAATAGTCGTGAGAGTGGGTAACCTGGCAGCGGCAGGCCGCACAGGCTCCCGGGAGGTGAGGTGTGGATAGTGACCTGTGCTTGCACACAGGCTTCTTGGTGGCTGCACCAGCAGCCTTAGCGTCTCATGCACATCTCTGGTGTCCAGGCTGATAGCCGCGGCTCACGCCCATCTCTGGAGCTCGTTTAGGCGGTGCTCTGAATCCCCTCTCCTTGCACACCCCGAAACAATGGTCTCTTGCCTCTTAGGCAGGTCCAGACTTTTTCCTGGACTCCCCCCTGGCTAGCTGTGGCGCACTAGCCCCCTTCAGGGTGTGTTCACGCCGCCAACCCTAGTCCTCTCCCTGGGGTCTGACCTCCAAAGCCCGAGCCTCAGCTCCCAGCCCCGCCTGCCCCGGCAGACAAGCCTCTCAGACTGGTGAGTGCAGGTCGGCAGCAATCCTCTGTGCGGGAATCTCTCCGCTTTGCCCTCCGCACCCCTGTTGCTGTGCTTTCCTCCGTGGCTCCGAAGCTTACCCCCTCTGCCACTCACAGTCTCTGCCCGCGAAGGGGCTTCCTAGTGTGTGGAAACCTTTCCTCCTTCACAGCTCCCTCCCTGAGGGGCAGGTCCCGTCCCTATTCTTTTTTCTCTGTTTTTCCTTTTTTCTTTTGCCCTACCCAGGTACATGGGGAGTTTCTTGCCTTTTGGGAAGTCTGAGGTCTTCTGCCAGCGTTCAGTAGGTGTTCTGTAGGAGTTGCTCCACAGGTAGATGCATTTTTGATTTATCTGTGGGGAGGAAGGTGATCTCCGCGTCTTACTCCTCTGCCATCTTGAAGGTCCCCCTCATCTTCTCCATTCTTAGCACATGTTAATATTCATCTCTTCAATTTTTTTCACCCAGTTGTACCTTAGAATTATTTTTCTAGGTTCCCATGTCTTTAAAATTCATAAAGCTCTACATAGAATTATTTTGTAATATTAAAATATCTTTATAACCTTCTTTCTCATTTCAAATGTTACATTTTCTCTCTTTTTTATTAGACTAATCAGATATTTGTATATTCATTCATCTTTTCAAAGTATGAGCTTTTGAATTTATTAATTTGGTTTACTTTATAAAGTTTCTAAATCACTGAAAAAACTTGTCTCATCCTTTCTGCCTACATTGTTTGTTGTTATTTTCCTAGCTTCCTGAATGAAATATGTTTAGTTATTTTTAATTCCCTGTTTAGTTATTTTTAATTTCAAAAGCATGTCAGGCTAAACATTTTCCTCTGAGAATGATTTAGGGTGCTTCTCATATTTTTATATGCCCTATTCCCATGTCATTAATTTTTAATGTTCTGGAAGTGCAGTTTTGATTTCCTCTTTGACTCAAAAGTTATTTAGAATAGCCAAGCATGGTTTCTTACGTGGTAAATTGAACTTCTATTTTTTTTTTGGCCACACCACAAGGTACATGGGATCTTAGTTCCCTGACCAGGGATCGAACCTGCGCCCCCTGCACTGGAAGCGCAGAGTCTTAACCACTGGACTGCCAGGGAAGTCCTTTGAACTTCTTATCATGATCCTTTTCTTCTCTGTACCAACATGTCCAGGGAAGAGGAATGGCAGTTTGGGGAGGAGGAGGGGTGATGAGAGACCACCAGCATCCCTTCCTGCCCACACAGTTTCCCTCGTCATCTACCTCCCTCTCAGCCCCAATGTTAATTCCTAGTGGCAGTGATAAGGTTTCATATTTTCATTTGAAAATAACTCTTTACTACATCATGGTTGGGGTCCTCAGTTGCCCATCACTCTGGGGAGTAAGTATAAGTCAGTGCTTTTGGAAAATGTAAAATTTTTTTTGTATAGTTGATTGACCATGATGTGTTAGTTTCAGGTGTACAGCAAAGTGATTCAGTTATACATATACATGTATCTATCCTTTTTCAAATTCTTTTAATTACTAGAATTAGACACAAAAATCACCAAAAACATCCTCTTCCCATATCCTGACCATAATGCCAAGGGATCCCATTGTGCACATGGGAAGACAAATCTTAAAGGAGAAAAATACAGTTCATTATTATAACGTTCTTTTCCCAAATCAAACTCTATTTTAAAGGGACCAAGGAAGTTCACTGTTTATAATTATGGTAAAATTTTTTTGGCGAACAGCTTGGTTTTGTAATGCCAGTACTTCCTGAATGATCTGTTTTGACCGCTGTTTATTATTTTATCTTATGAGCCCTTCCTAGGATAAGTTATCACGTGGGTAGCAGCCATGTGGACACACATGGAGCTCTTTTCCCCAAGGTGGTCCCCGAGAATGTTTTACCGTGTCATTCCTGCAACACTTTTTTTCCAAGTCAATCCACGCAAATTGTCAAGTCACCACACAGTCCAGGCAATTTGCAAATTCACTTCAGTCCATGAATTCCCCTTGCTTAATCTACATGACAATCAATGTTAAAGAAATAGTCTTGCTAAGCACTGACTAGTTAAAAAACAAAACCAAAAAACTAGCAGTTTTCTGTTACTCCTGTAGCCTATGGGGGCTACATAGAACAATATCATCTAAGGATGATAGAGTGATAAGTTTTAGCGGGAGGGTCTATGTTTTTCTTATTTTACTAATCAGTACTAACAGCAATACGAACTGGGATGAAGGAACTACTCAGTCCGGGAGGGCTTCCAAGAGACCACAGTGGAAATACTACCTACATCATTACAATTCTAGGACTCAACCTGAAAGGTTTCTTGTTAAGTCAAGGTAGCAGGCATTTTTTGATAAACCCCATAAACGCTTCGGAAGACATTTATTGTGCAGCACTGAGAACCCCGGGATCTGATGTCAGAATACAGCTCTAAGTTTGAAATCTGCCCCTACTAACTGTGTGGCATCCTGCAAGTCACACAATGCTAGTACTACTAGTAATAACAATGAGACTAACATGCATTGACTGGTTGCTATATGCTAGGCAGAGTTTTATACTTAGTGCTTTACAGTGTTTGATATCTACTGTGTCATTCAATCCTCCTGTAAACCTTGTGAGGGAGGTACTAGTAATATCAATTTATAAATGAATAAACAGAGGAGCTGAATTCTTCAAATACACACAAGTAGCTTAGGGTCTGGAGCGGAAACCTGGTTACTGTCTCCACATTCCAAGCTTTTAGCCACATTCATCCGCTTCGATGAGCCTTAGTTTCCTTATCTGCAGAGTAAGGACAGTAAAAATTCTCTTGCGGGGTTGGCATGGGTGGCAGAGATCAGGAGTAAGGCATAGTACAGGGACCGCTTCTAAAACTGGTAATTCGTTATCACTGCTGGGGCTGCTGCTATCAACAGTGGTCGTCACATTAGTCAATTTCTAACGCGAAGGATCACGCGTCCTTTCTTCTTTGCACACAAATCTCTGTGAACAGAGCCAAGCTCTAAGCACTTAGGAAAGGTTGGTAGAATTATTATAGTTCAGCAGGGCCAAGGAGCAGGGTCACCAAAGGCTCAGGCACCCGATTTGTGACCATTTGGATGCCTGCCCAGAGATCTACATTCCCCAGTAACGTGCTTCTTCTGGTAAGATCGTTCTTCCCATCGGAGCCACGGGAAGATAGCCATGCATCTGGGTCCAAAGTCCGCACACAGGGTAATCTGTGCCTTTTGCTTCTTTGCACAAAGAGAAGGTGCTTGCAGCCGGCAGCTCTGGCTGGCAGTGTGGGATTTTGCCCAGGCAACTTCATGAAGTTATCTGACCCTATAGCATCACATGAATCTTTTTAAATTTTCTTTTGGTTCTTTTGGTTTATCGTATTTATAAAAGTTTTACGTGTACAATGTAAGGTTTTGACTTCCGTATACATGACAGTGAGAGCGTCATATGAATTTTTAAAGACTGTCACAAAATCAAGAATCTCAGTGCAAAACAGCCACATCCGAAGCAGCGGTCTGGCTCAACAGTCCTCACTTCAATGGCAGTTCTTTCTTAAACACTAACACCTAACAGAGAGAGCATCGCAAAGCATCAGTCACAGCTTAACTGGGCACTTAAAGGCTGCGTGGGTAAGCGTAAGAGATATGCATTTTTGCTATGGAAATACCTCTAGACCAGACATATGTGATGCAACAGCTGTTATCCAAAGCTGCCCTGCACCAAGACATGCTTGTCTGGAAAAGCCAAGACTGCCAGACAGCTTCTAATCCTCACAGGAGCCTGCTGGCTGTCACCCGGCTCTCTCTCCCTCCACAGCACGCGGGCAGGCGGGGATGCACAATGCCACCTCCGGACCTCGCTGCCCTTCAGCCGTGATGGCTCAAAACCCTGGGTGCTGTGGAAAGTGCTTGGCTAACCTGTTACACAATTATTGAAATACCTACCAGGCTAAAACTTCCATTTCTAAAGCAGTGTTTCTCAACATGTGGACTTAGGTCTGCCTGTGTCACCATCTCCTTGTTAGAAACGCAGATTGCTGTGCGTGTTTGTCTATTTACTTGTCTCTGTTTGTCTCCCTTGTTAGGGTGTAAGCCCTGGAGAGTAAAAGCTGGCCTGTTTACTGTGGTGCCCCATACCCCTAACAGTGTTTGGCACATAACGAGGCCTCAATAAATTAATTTGTAGAATGAATTGATTCCCGGGCCCTATACCTGACCTCCTGAATCAAAATCCCTAAGAGCACGGCCAAGGAATATACGTTTTAAAGACATACACAGATGACTTTTATGCATGCTAAATTTTACAAACCATTGTTGTAAAGTAATTCATCCAATTCTAATTGGAGAGATGAAAAGTTTTGTCTCCAGGGGCCCCCATACTAGCAGTCTTGTCAGTCTCTAAGGTAAAGTGAACATATTAATATAATCCTAGGGGGAAACTTCTTCCTTCTACTCACATACCTCCAACAGATGTCGATCTGCCACCCACAGTGTGCCAGGCTCTGGGTTCCTAAGTGGACAAAACAAATACGGGCTTGGATGGCCAAATGCCTGGCAAAGTCTGGAGCCTACCTGTTAAGAGCACACCCAGAGCTTTCCACTCTGCGAGAAGCGAACACTTGGACTTGATTATTTGACAAGGCTGTCCCTTCTCCCTGCCCTGATATGGAAATGGGACACACTGTATATTCATTACTGTTTTCCCGGCAGGTTAGAATGACACCTCCGATCCATGAAAGCCAGATATTATCTCAAAGGATTTATCTTATCTTAAAAGACAATATAACCTTTCTAAAGAGGTTTCCTATATGTTTGGCCCTTTGAGTTTGTTCTGGAAGCTTGGCATTTTCTTTCTAGGTAAAGCCAGCCTTTACCTGGTCCTGGGCCATCACACAGGTGACTGTCTTGTCCTGTTTCCTCATTTAAAAATGAGACAATTAGACTAGAACGAGGTCTAGAGCCCCTCGCAATTCTGATGTCCCCTAATCTGTTACTTCTCCATGAGGTCTCACTGCCTGGGCTTCACAGAATATCCAGATGTGATTAGTGAGCAAACAGCGATTGTCAGGCCAGTCTCCCCAAAACTCTCCAAGGCAGAGACGGTTAGTTGTGGTAGACTAGGTAACATTTGGGACTTGCAAACAATTTCTGAGAATTCTCTCTCTCAGTTTCTATGTTTGCCTACAAAAATACTACGGCAATTTTAATGCACTTAAAACTTGATGTAAAAGGTAAATATAATATGAACTTTTTGTTTCTGTCACGGTGGAGCAAGGTGTTTTAGCACAGCCAGATCTAGGAGAGGCTGAAAAATCACAGCTTTGAGGGACGCTCCCAAGCAAAGCTGCGAAGTATAGGGAGACACGTAGGGCATGAAAGGGCCTCCAGAGCCCTTCCCCCCCAACAAAGCCTGCCCTTCCATTCCCTCTGCCCCTCCTTCAGAGGCCCATCTCACAGAAGTTCCCCAAAGGTGGGCTGCTCTGAATTAGAGTCATACCCTCAGCACCAAATTTAATGCCCTTTGTTCCACTGCAGCCCAACTGACTAATCACTGGTGATGTGTCCATTGCCATTGCCAGGTAATTGCATTTTAACTGCCTTTCTTTGGAAAACAGCCTCACAAAACTCAGTGGTTCTCCATGCTTTCAGACCCAATGTCTACGTTATATGCCAACTATTATGTAATACCTTCTTTGTTAGCCTGAAATGAAAATTGTAGAAAATATAACTTACCTACTCACTGTGCCCAAATTAGTTTTATAAAAAGGAGCAAGGTTAGGGGCTTCCCTGGTGGCGCAGTGGTTGAGAATCCGCCTGCCAATGCAGGGGACACGGGTTCAAGCCCTCACCCGGGAGGATCCCACATGCCGCAGAGCAACTAAGCCCGTGCACCACAACTACTGAGCCTGCGCTCTAGAGCCCACGAGCCACAACTACTGAGCTCGCGTGCCGCAGCTACTGAAGCCTGCACACCTAGAGCCCGTGCTCCGCAACAAGAGAAGCCACAAAAATGAGAAGCCCGTGCACCGCAACAGAGTAGCCCCCGCTTGCCGCAACTAGAGAAAGCCCGCACAGCAACGAAGACCCAACGCAGCCAAAAAAAAAATAAATTAAATAAATAGATAAATTTTTTTAAAAAAGGAGCAAGGTTAGAGAAGTAGTTTATAATAAGACAACATATTTCAATAGGTAAAGCTTAAGCGAGACCACACTAGGAGCTCTAAAGGAGTAGCCCAAATGCTTGCTCTGTGTCTAAATCTGTATCTACCTAAAGTCACAAGGGCCACCACAAATGACTATAGAGCTAGTGACACATTCCAAAACCTCACTTACCGTCCCCTAAATGCCAGTAGCCTCCCCAACCATTTATTGTGACAAACGCCTCCCCATCATTTATTTTTCCAAATTGTCTTCTACAAACCTAGATCAATGGCCCAGATGTGAAAAGTTCAGCCAGCTTAGCAATGCCAAGAGAGCTATTTTAGTTTAGACAATAGTTCACAGCCTCCAGTAACATGCAGCTACTCTGTCCTCTGCCTGGTTTTTTCCCCCAAAATCTTGGGGTAGGAATGTCATAACGCATAATGACAATCTCAACACTAAAAGCTAACATTTATGGAATACTTCCCATATGCCAAGCGCTTTAAAATTTTTTTTTGCATTTATTGACTCATTTAATCCTCATAACTCCATAAGTAATATTATTATCACTGCGTTCCAGGGATCATAATAATACGCACAGGGAAATTCAGTAACTTGGCTAAGATCACACATCTAGCCACATCTAACTTCTTGTAGAAATCAACTCCTTTGATTATTATAATAGTGAGGTTTCATAGTAAGCAAAGTACTATCTGTGTTTCTATTTTAGGAAAGAAACATTTCAGAGATGAAAGGATGTTTCTTTCTCCAATGCCTGTCTGCCTGTTTGACATTTGAGTCCATGAGTTCTTGGCCTGCTTTGTGCTTTTAGCCCTTGGAATGTAATTAGGTAGCTTTTGACAATATGTTCATCCAAATGATTCAGAGTGGATTTTCTCTTCTTGGCGTTTCGTCTCTGTGTGAAATTGCAGGTCCATTCACTGGAAGATTTGGAATGCAAATCTTCTTCTGAACTCTGCTCTCATTGCCAAAAGTCTTGCTCCAAAGCAGGTTTGTTTTAATCAAATTAAGAAATGACCTAAAAAGCAGGCTGTGTGCAGAGTGGAGAGACATGTGGACAGTGGGGTCGGGCATCTCCTAAACGTGTCAGAAATTACAGTCCAGCATCATTCAGGGAGGAAATGCCTTTCTTTCTGGAAACAACCGAGGAGTTGTTCTAACTGATCATTATTATCAATGATTTAAGGTTGGACTTCTACCCTCCTGTGGCTCCTTGTAGAGACGACAAAGGAAATTATTTGAAGCAAACTTGATATACTTATTTTCCTTTCAGGGGGAAAATGATCCCATCTGATCTTGAGAGAAGGATCCTTGAAGCCAAACAAAAAGTAAGTTTTTGAAGGGAGCTTTATCCAGCCCATAACAAGCTGACGGTCTGTATTTCTGTTTCCATCCAGTAGAGAACACATTTTTGTTTTATTTTTAAAAGAGAATATGGAATTTTGCATTGTCATTACTTATTTCTCTGAGTGATAGGCTCTGCTTTGAAAAGGTCTAAGTTACTGAATAAATACCACACACAGTGGTACTGTAACAGTTTCCAAAGGATTTTTCTTCCCACGTGATGAGAATTGGCACTAAACAGACACATCGGAAGGACTGTATTCACAAGCGGAAAATCCCAGGAAGCTAATGTAGCGTATGGGAGTTACTGTGTGTGGTTATTTGAAAAGAGCCAATATTTCCTGCCTAGACACATGCTGGTGTGTTGGCCCTTCAAACACCTTATTTTTCAGGAAGCAATTCAGTACTTTTTTTCAGAAGTGACAATTCCTGAAGACCTGCTAAAAATTCCTACAAAGCTCTAGGAGGTCATTTACATCCCTGGATGGTTCACAGGCCAGAGCTTTTAGTAGATCTAATCTACAGTTCCTAGTTCAACGATATAACACACGAATTGTACTATTAGGATCTCAGGAATAATTATTCATTTTCATATGCCCTTTTCCCCCCTACAAAGTGGCGGCCGCATCCTTTCCCCTTGTTCTGGTACTGGAACCACTTCTAGTCACATAAACCTTTGCTGCCACCTAAAGACCGACTCTGTAACGTCAGGTTCCATCATGAATCTGAGGCATTCTTGGGCCATCTTTCAGCAGTGGCCTGTTATTTCTATCCAATTTCATTTCGCCACGGCCGGACAGACTGAGCCAACTTAGACAGATAAAAGTCATGGCTTACTGTTTAGCCCCAAGTGAATCCTCTCCTCTAAGACTGTCAATAGGAATAATGGGCTGGTCAGAGTTCTTCCCTTTGTCCTCTTGACCGCTCCCTCTGGAAGATTTAGTATGTTCAGAGGCCCTGTTATGAAAAAGGAAGATTAGAAAAGTAATCGGGCGTGGGGTGGGGAAGGGCAGAAAGTCTCCCTGGAATATATCAGTTGTCTGTGGGCACTACGAAGCTTTACTCACCTCTGAGTCCAGTGTAGCCTCTTCTGAGAACCAGAAGTCTATTCTCATAAGGCAACTGGCAGGGCCAACAGAATGGCCTGGAGGACCTAGACCCTGGAAAACGAACATCATTCCTACCAGGCTCCAAGGTGTTGTTAACCCTCCTGATGGTTCCAAAAATGCAGACGTGTATGATAGGAGGAGAATGTCCACTGTCTTTTTTCAATCAGCTTTTTAAAAGGATCCTTTGACCCCCCGCCCATTTTACAATATTTGGGGCTCTCTCATTTGCACAGGGATTTGTCCCTTTCCTTGTGAGTGCCACGGCTGGGACCACCGTGTATGGAGCATTCGACCCCCTGTTAGCTGTTGCTGACATTTGCAAAAAGTATAAGGTCTGGATGCACGTGGATGTAAGTATCCCATAGGGACTGCCACTAAAATGTCCTTGCACGTTTTTTCACCTGGAGCTCATGGAATGAAATGTATTCTATTTTTTTACTTTAGGAGTTTATTTTCAGGATGGTGATAGTTAAGCTTTTAAAAATCGCAGAGACAAAGTAGTACACAACTCGCACAGTACATAACATTCGCTGGAAGCAGTCTGAGGCTGATTATGCCTTAACTTTCCCAGCAGGATAATATTCTTATTTCTATGACCAGGACCTGAGCTGCGCACTTAGTTCTCGATTCATTGGACCATAATGTCCAAGGAGGAATATGGCCTGTGTACACACACACACACAGTCACACACATGCAACGCTTACTTCCCTATGAGAATGGTCCAAAGAGTAAATAGGAGTTGCATTTATGTAGGAAATCCAATGGATGAAAAAATTCAGCTCAAGTCAGAGACGAGTATAATCAAAGAGGAAAGCGGACTTGACAGCTTGCTAGGAAATATGAATCCAAATTTCCAATCTGTTATCTTGGTCAGCTAGTAAGATAAACTATATATGAGATGTTTTGACTGCAGGGTTAGTCACACCAAAAAATAATGGAGATGCACCCATCAAGACATTTCCAAATGAAACAAAATGTCAGCTTTTAGAAGGACAGATTAAAGGGATTAAAGTTTAGACTGGTATGACTCCAAGTGTGGCTCGAAGATCGGCTGCTCTCTGCAAACTGTTTAGGACCCACCGTGAGATAAGGAATCAGTGCCAGATCATCTCTAAGCACGATGCTTGGTTCAGCTGATGTGTTTTCCATCGTGAGACTTTCTCGACGCAGGAAGCATAAGTTGATTTACATTCTGGTGCAAGAGGCTTATGTTATAGAGTAGACCGTTTTGAGTAGATCATTTTGGCTTTATAGTAAGCATTCAGACCAAATTAATCCCTCTTTCTTAATGAGCAGAAAACCTCCAGAGGCTAAGTTAGGTACATTTCCATTACCCCAGAGTTATCCTGCATCGCAGTTTCCAGTCTTCTTTTCCTTCCCTGATTCACAGTGTGAGTTGTTCTTTAGCCTACCAGAGACCCCTTTATTTCACACATGAAGACACTGAGAAAAGGTGGACAGACCCAAGTACCCTCAGTGACCTGGGTCTTGGAACTGGACAGCCTATGAAACCTCACTAGCTGATTCAGAAAGAGGATTATCCTGACAGCCTTAAAAGCAGCAATGTGTGTCCCGAGCCAGCAGATGCAGTGGGCTCTCCTCCAGAGTTTCTACTTAAAATAGAAGAACCAGTTGTATTAGCTTTCTTTGAAACATATCAAATTTACCACTCATTATCCTTACTGTTTATAATTCTATAATTAAACTGGAAAAAAATCTTAAAATATTACACATTTGGAAAATTGGATAATTTTTCAAAGTGTAAAAGGACTGAAATTACAACAGAGAAAAGAATGCAATTATACCCAGTTTTTTTCTTTAAAATTATCCCAGGATTATTTTTACACCCAAAGAATGTTAACATTTTCCAATGAATCTCCATCTTTACATCTTATCTTTGAAGGAGATCATTACACCAATTCAAATCTTCAAACTTGAGAACAGAGTTTTAAAGGGGCACATTCTTTATTGCTCAGCTAATTGGCTGATACAAATCTTGCCTGCTTGCTTTTTTTTTTTTGGCTGTTAGTTTTGTTTTGGCTTTTGGTTTATCTTATCCAAAATTACACATCAGTAAAATAGGCTTGGAAGGTGTCTCCTCCCCCTGGAATCATGCAGACTTGTCAAAAAGAGTTTTCCTTGCAACTTGAAAGCAGTTTAAAGGGTCCCAGCCCATCTTATCTACTCTAAACTGTGGAGATACTAGGGTTTCTAGTTCTGAGATTATGAGCTTCACTAAGACTGAGTGGTGGTGATGGGTTGGGGGAGTATCTCTCTCCTTCTCATGCAGACTGAGGAAATATTTGGCCCCTTACATCCATAGAAATCTGAGGTGGAGCCTGAGACCTTAGAATAGCCCCCAATTTAACCTTTGGAAGTCTAGTGGCCAGTCTCCAAGTTACCTGGGGCTGAGGCTGTACCTTTCACCCTATGCAATGCTTGCTGTTCCGGAAGACACCAAACTCTAGAAATCCAGGCAATTAAAAACACTGCCTTTTTTTTTGTATGCTCTCCCTTTTCCAGGCAGCTTGGGGTGGGGGATTACTGATGTCCCGGAAACACAAGTGGAAACTGAGCGGCGTGGAGAGGTACACACATTTTTCTTGTTAAAAACCTAAAGTGTGAAAGCTGAATGTGAAAAGCAAATTACACCCAATTTCCAAGAACTGTGGGTGTACAGATGAGCCCATTCGTGCAGTGCCTGTGTGCCTTATGTGTTCATGTGTGCATGAATATTATGTGTAGACAACAAAGAAATTAAATCCCATACCAAGTGACCCAAGTGGAATGTTTCTAACTGGCCTCCATGGTTGGCCAGAGGACTCAGGAATGACCTTCCTGGGATCTCTGAACCAACTACCAAAACTGTTTAAAACTTGAGGCCGTCCACTGTTTTCTAGGGAGATATACAGCTTTCATGTTTCATGAGAGGATAATATCCGCTGCTTTAAAGAAACCAGTAAATAATTTTGTGAAGCAAATAAGCACATTGTAATTTATCAGCGTTGAAAGAGGAGTTTGGGGTTTAACATGGCCCCTTTACTTAAAGTGAAACCTGCTTGTGATAACATCATGTGATAGTTTCATCCCCATAATAATTTTTCTGGTGTAGCTCTGTTTGATGCTGCAAAGCACCTTTTATTCAGAGACTAAGCAGTAGACCATTGAGAAAAGCCGCAAAATACAAAGGAAATAATTTTTGATTAGCGTAAAGCCTACTCAGGGCCAAAGGAAAAAGGGAAAGAGATACAGAATGCAAAATCAGCCTCGGCCTTTAGTTCTGACCCACGTGCAGAGGGAGCTCAGAGTTCCTGGTCCTCCGCGCACAACATGGCAGGTCAAGGACAGTGGTGAGCTCTGATACTCCGGGCAACTGAGAAAGCCTGGATTCAACCAGGGCTGCCCATTGCCCACTGTGCCCTGCCCAGTAGCCAGATGCTGCCCAGGAAGAGTTTCCCACTGGCTCTGCCTCTGGACATCTTGGCACAATTTCTGTCCCAAGGCGAGAAGAGAGGCTGGTGGAGCTCAGAAGCATCTGGGAGCACTGGGCAGGCAGGGCAGCCGGGCCAGAATGAATGGCAGGGTGTGCTGTGTGACATCCAGGCCCACCCACATGTAGAGAAGCCGCGGCTGCGGAAGGAGGGCAGAGGCAAAGTCTGCGGCACTCTGCCGCAGTAGCGGAAAGAAGGCCGGACAGGCCAGCCCAGGCCCGGGTCGGCAGGGTTGTGTCTCTGAGCCTGCTGCCTGCCCTCTGACTGCAGGTGTCAGTTCAGGTGTGAGTGGGTGAGGACAGGCACGGTCCCTTCCCAGAGGGAGCCAGCTTTAGGTCTCTGCTTCTGGTCCATTGGGCTGAATTCCTTTTTTTCATGAAGATCCGCCTGAAACCAGAAGCTTAAGGACGAGGCAGTGAGCTAAACAGTGAGAGAGAATGAAGAAGAGAGAGCCATTCAGAAGGTGCCCGTTCAGAGGATCAGAACAAGAATTCAATTGACGTGCTATCGAGAGAAGTGGCCTGGACACAGAACCTTCTCGTCTTTGAGTCCCTTTCAATTGAGCAGCCCAAAAAGTGAGAGGCTGTTACTGTACCTTTCACACCAGCAGTGACTCCAAGTGCCGACGGCCAGCCGTGGAGCCCCCTCGACCAGTGATTACCTGAAAGCTCGCTAACTCACCTACCCGGGGCCTTGGAAAGATAAACACCCATGTGCTTTTGGATTAAAGACTAAAGACTTTTGAGAGCAAAGCTTAGAACATTCGTCATGGGACATAGCGTCCTCTCTAATTGCCGCAATTCTTGAAACTGTGTTATAAGTAAATCTACTAAGTGGAATAGCCAAACAGGTAGTCTTTTTTAAAAACGAGGGACCGTCGGCCCTTCCCTGGCGGTCCAGTGATTAGGACTCCGAGCTTCCGCTGCAGGGGGCACAAGTTCGATCCTTGGTCGGGGGGTTTGAGCCGAACCCCCTCAGCCATCCGTTGATCTGAGAGAATCCATCTCAGTGACTCGTCAGCGACAGGCACACTTTCTTTGGTGGATAAGATTGTAGGTCCACGGGACACCCCTGGCCATAATGTGCGTGGACACATGTTTAGGAAAGAAATTTGCCTCACTTGAGATGTTACGTTTCTCCAAGCACTAGGACTCTCTCTGAAGTGGAGGAAATCTGTGGTCGATTCCTGTCGCCAAATCCAGAGGTGGACCAGTGGTCACAGGGATCCCAGAGTACCGTCCTCATAACAAAATGGCACAAACACCCGGAGCCCTGCCTGGCATGCCCTTCGAGAGCCAACCCAGTTCTCAGAAAGCACCTTTCTTCCCTGAAAACAGTGTCAAGCTATTTAGGGATGCTGTGGCTGAGAGAGAGCCCTGGCACTCCAGAGCGTGTTTCCGGGTACCATCAGGGCACCTTCTTTAATCCCTCCTGGCAGCGGGCTGCTGTGTATCTGGAAGAACCCGTTGTTGTGGTCCACTCTCAAGACTTTCTGGCCAAGCTGAAGGTTCCAGCACAGATTCTGCCGAATTACCAGTTATTACCCTCACTCCCACCCCTGAAACTCAGTTCCCGGACCTCTGTCATAGGCAAGCCACATCGCAAGGCACAAAGTCAAGTACGACACGAAGCCTGTCTTCAAAGGGTTTAGAATCTAGCAGGGAGACTGCAGTCAACCATGGATTACAATTCAAGGCAGAGGAATTAAAGACTCAAGAGACCGATCATTCCTCCTAACCAGGGTTATTAGAGGAGAGGAAGCCTTCCCCCCGGGGGTGGGCAGTGGAGCCTCCTCAGGCAGAAGTGGAAGAAGGGCGTGAAGGTGAAGGAGCAGGGGCACGGAGGTTTGAGCGGATCCTTGGTGATAGTTCAGACAGGTCTGGTTGGAGACTGAGATGGATTCGTGGCCGTGACCAGGGAGCTAGCGGAGGGCCCAAAAGAAGTCCTGCCTGGTGAGTCTCAGCGCGGGGCCTGGCCACAGAGCCAAGTCCAGATCACCGTAAAATCCCCGAGCTGAGCGTCACTGCTGTGTGAGCCATTATTACGCATGGAGAGCGTTCTGTTTCTCAGGTTGGGGAGAAAACCTGGAAAGGCCCTGCCGTAGCAGCCATAGTGCAGATCCGAGGAGAGGAGTGGCATTACCTGCGCTTTGGATTCAAGAGGAGAAGGAGAAAAAAAAAAAAAGAGGAGAAGGAGGCCAGGACTGGCTAGACCCTGCTGGGCATCACAGAGGTCCAGGTGCAGGAGGCAGCGGAGGGGAGAGATGCTGAGGGTGGGAACCGGAGCAGCCGCAGCAGCAGCGAGGGAAAGGAGGACGTGAACCCAGGAGAGCTGCGTTATCAGGGGCAGGATGCGTTATCAGAGACCGGCTCTTCAGTGTAATTTGAAGGACCGCTGCTTCTGCTTCCTTCACTTGCTTCCGGAGTATCTTGTGTGTGTGTATAGAAAAGTCGCACTCCAGTTACACTAAGAACAGCAGGTGTTACGAATGCTGAAGCACGATTTGCATCTAATGCTTTTTTTTTTTTTATGCCTCGCTGTACTTTCTAATATTTTAGGAAATTCCAGAGAGTTTCCTCTTTGACAGATTTTACAGTTTTGTATATCATGTTGCAAAGCGTGAGGGACATGTTGTTTGGATACGTCTTTGATTGAGCTAGCGTTAGCTTGTTGCATGTATCAAGCTGCCTGGGGCACTTTTTCAATATGCATATACCAGTCACATCCCAAGGAAACAGTGCAGACTCTCCAGGGTTTTGAGTGAATACCTGTGGCATTAGGTCACGGTTAGAACAAGGACCCTGTGTAGACAGGCAATGGCTTGAATCCCACTTGCTGGTTGTGTACCCTTGGGCAAGGTGTCTCTCCATCTTTAAAACTGGTACAATAACAGTATGTACCTCACAGGGTTACTGTTGTATGGATTAGATAAATTAGTCCATCTGAATCAATTAGAGCAGTGCCTGTCAATAGTAAATACATAGTACGTGTAGTTAGTGTGTGAATACTGAAAATTTTCCAAATGATACTCATACATACACACACACACAATCTAGCACCAAAGTACTACAGAATAAAGTGCTTTATACAGAATTAAAAAAAAAAAACCTGCAAGGGGTGATATCAGTAGAGGGAAAAAAAGAGAATGAAACCAAAACACTAAGGTTTGGGAGCTGGACGCTTGGGAGGAAACGGGTGCAAGGAATCGAGGTCCAGGATAGAGGAGAGAGAGAAGATCTGAAGGATTGAGAAGGGAGCAAGTTAACGAGTTCACTTGGGATCTTCTGAGTTTGAGGTGCCAACGACGGCCCTGGGATATGTCTCAAAACGGCCCTAGGGGCTCAGCTCTCTCCAGCTTAGGGAAAATCACAGAGGACTGAATCCCACTGCAAAACATTTTGAAATGAAGCCGAGGCTGTTTTTCCCAGATGGCTAACGTTTCTCCAGTGAACGAATGCCCTGTCTTTGAATCCCTCTATGCGTCTTTTTGCACCTTCATGAGGCAGCCCCTCTGAGAATTCAGTGACCAGTCGGTGTGAGTCTAGGCAGCTTCTAGTCTAGAAAGACAAATGGGCCGCTGCAGAGAAATAAACACCCTCGGTCAGAGCCGTGGAGAACAGCTATCTTCTTCTCCACCAGGTGCCATTACCGAGAAAGCTGCGTTTCATCAGGATCAGGCATCTAGCTATAGAATATGATAGAATGTACAGAATGACAGTGTATGTGTGCCCAGTGTCACAAAGCTCGTGAATGATAGAGTTGAAATCAGTAGCAAGAGCCAACCTTATTTGATGTTTACTGTGCGTTGGACACAGTTATAAGCCCTTAACCCAAACAATTTACCATTATTCTCCTTTTAGACACAAGGAAATCAAGGCACAGAGAGGTTAAGTAACCTGCTTAAGGTCGCACAGCTAGGAAGTGATAGAAGCTGAATACAAACTCGAGCTCCCCTCCCTTAACCATTATTTTCCTACAGCTCAGAGCCCAGGTTTCTTGACTCTGGGGTCATTCTAAAGAGCAAGGAGAAGTTTTCCTAGAAGGAGCTTTTCAATATCAGTTTTTTTTTTTTTTTTTTTTAATTATTATTCCTGAAGTCTTTTAGTCCACCATGCAGGGGTGTAGCCATCTGGCCATGAACTGCCTTCGCTTCTTTCCCTGATTCCAACACATCTGACAGCCAGTGTCAAAGCTAAAGAAAGACCAGCCAATGAGCTGGACTATTCATCCATTCAGATAAGATCCCCAGGCCAGTAAGTGTTCTCTGACTGACCAGCGATGACCGCCATTCATCAACTGGATGAATGGGATCTTTCCCAGCATCTCATTTCTTCCCAAGGTTCTCACACCTTGAGTGCCGGGAACAGGGTGAGCCCCGGTCTGTTGCTCAGCCAGGAGAGGGCCAGCAACGTGCAGCGCCCTGGAGACAGCTGCCACGGATGGTCCTACTACTTTCCTTCCTCCCGTGAGTCTGTTTATGCCAAGGTCGCGTTCCCGAGGCTCTTCCTCAAGGATTCTCCGTCTCTCAGAAGACATGCGCAGAGACTCCTGTGAAGAGAGCAGCTGCTTTCCCGGGAGCTGGGGGAGGAAGGGGTTGGAAGAGCACAGCGGGGAGTTGAAGAAGGCTGCAGAGACCATACTTGATCGACCTTAAAGGATAAGTGGGATTTAACCAAGTGAAGCAACGGGAGATGACATTCTAGGAAGAGGAAATAGCCCTAGGAGACCCAGGAGCATGAGCATAGAATTTTCTGAGGACAAAACGTACTCTGGTGTGATGGAAAGTGGTATGGCAAACTGACAGGACTCAAGGCTGGCCCCGTGGCCTGGGGTCACCTGTGTGGACACGTGAGCCACACCCCGCAGTTTGGAATTTAGGCCGGAGGCAAAAGGAAAGAGGAGAGCGCCGTAAACAGAGCTAGAAAATAACTATGGTACCGGGTGGAGGATGAAGTGGAAACCAAGCATCAGTTAAGACAATATATCCAGATTAAAATAATAATAATAATAGTTATTATTAAAGGACTCTGTACCAGGACTGTGGTTTAGGCTTTGCAAATAGCATAAACCCCTGAGCTGAGGATCGCTGTTACTGACGGGAGAGCATTCTGTTTATCAAGTATGTTGGGACAAAATAGATTGGAAGCTGCTGTAGGAGCCGTAGCTCATCTCCCCCGCGGTCCAGAAGGATATCTCTGGATGAGACAAGAGATGGAAGCAGGGGATGAGCTAGAAGCTGTTACGAAAGGACACATTTGAGACCTTTGGTAATTGACTGAATGGGAAGAAGGAGGAACTAGGTTGGGAAAAGAACGAAGTTCAGCTGTGTCATGAGCCATTGCTCTGAGCTCCAGGGCAGGGCTGTTGTGTCAGAAGCAGGGACACTGGAGGCACATGAGGGCCCCTGCCTGGTGCCCTGCTCCGTGGTGACCACAGGGGGGACCCTGGACTGGATGATCCCAGTCACTCAGAGAGGTTCTCAGACCACCATGGAGGCTGAATGGACATACTAGCCCTCACCTACTGTCTCTGCAGACAAAGAAAAAGTTGTAGATTGAAGAGTCCACTTCTCGTTTTGTAAATTAATGTCATGCTGGAGTCTGAGCAACAGTGCCAAGAACCTCGAGCACTGTTGCCCATCACAGGGTCCTCTGTGCCCGTCACGGGTGCCACCCTCTTAACGTGATTTCTTTCCTTTAGGGCCAACTCTGTGACATGGAATCCACATAAGATGATGGGCGTCCCTTTGCAGTGCTCTGCTCTCCTGGTTAGAGAAGAGGTATGTCTTTCCTGACTCGTGGCCCGGTCCATAGGTGGGGTTGTATAGAGTAAATGTGTGTAGTGACAAAACCAGCATGGTTTTACAGGCTGGAACAGTGAGCCGCATCCACAAAAAGGGGAGATTGTTAATTAAGATAATTGTAAGGACCTGCTTTTCTGTCCAAATATAGGATGGTTGTATTTTGACAAGACAAGACAGGCATGTTCCATGAATGGCTAAATTGTTGTACTTGTGAAAAAGGCGTAGGACATTAGGTTGTACTCTGCAGGGTCAACGGTGGGTCAAGAGAGAAATACCATTCAAAAAATAGTAATGGGATAGAAGAGGTGGAGCTTCAGGACGAGGCAGGTGGCAGTTCCCCACTGTCATTTGGTTAAACCACACCTGGAGTGGTTTGCTTAGGTCAAATCGTATAGGGAACCCCATCAAGCTAGAGCTCGAACAGTGAGGAACCTTAGTTCACATGGAGGAGAGGTGGTTGAAGGAACTAAAGATGTTTCGTCTAAAAAAATTTAATGTAAAGGGCCGAGAGGAAGGCAGCCTTTGCAGCATAAATGACTCAAGTGGGAGAGATTCGTTTTTGCTTGGCGCTCCAGGGAGCTGGGTTCGTAACACTGGGTAGTACAGCTTTGATGGTAAAATCCGAATTACCATGATTTGAGGTCTGACTTGGGATCAGTAAAAGGAATGCTTTTCTGAAAATTAAGCTGCCCAACCGGTAATGAATTACTTATGTAGGAATAAATTCATCATCAGGGGAGGTGACTGAATGGACATTGGGCAAACACTTATTAGTAAGAGGACAGAGAGATAGAAGGGGAAGGAATAGGAACTTCCCTGGAGGTCCAGTGGTTAAGACTCGGTGCTTCCACTGCAGGGTGCACGGGTTTGATCCCTGTTTGGGGAACTAAGATCCTGCATGCCTTGTGGTGTAGCCAAAAAAAAAAAAAAGGGGAGGGGAAGGAATGCTATAAGATGGTATTAAGTACTCTGTGTTAAGAGAGTTCTCGGTTTTCAAAAAGCGTGCGATATATTAGCTTAAAGAGTTAAAAACAAGTTTCATTACTTCAGGGCATATCAGAGCTTTCAGTTGCTGATATATATTATAAATATGTAAAACGAAGGTATTTATGATAGTTTCCAAAGTTTACTTGACCAGGAGAATTTCTTTGACGGCAACTGTTTCACAACCAGCAGCTATTCACGTATTTTAAATAGTTTAGGATATAATGGCTCAGAATCAGGACACTGTCTCAGCTTTATGTGACTTTTACTTATCCTTTTGTACAATGAGGCTGGCGCTGTCCCACCTTCTAGAGGTCATGTGCTTTGCGTTGCTTTTCCTATCCCAGTAGAAGCTGGTCTGGTCTGTCCATGATTCTGCACTCCCTGAGCGGTCTCCCTTAGGACTGATGGCACCTAAGCACGAGCTCGCATGGCTGGGGGAAAATGGTGCTAAGTTTCTGTGACCGTGAAACAAAATACATGCACCAATTGCAATTTTCAGTCTCGCTGGTCTTCGAGTCCAATTCAATGTCATTCCACTGCTCTATTACAATTACATTGTATTGAATTTCTACTAGTCTCAAGAAAAAATTACTTAATGAATTCCACTGAATAAGAAGGCCAGACTACAAGACTGAGCCCAGTTCTGTTGTCTACCATCTGGACCCTCGGTCTGGTCTTTCAGGACCTAGATCAAATTTTAGTTGCCTTCTGTTTCAGTTTGGAGAACTTTTAAAAAGGGCTCTCACTTCTAACTTCAACGAAGTGATCACAGTTTAGTCTTTTCTTCTCTTGTCGTGAGTCACGAAAGAAAAAAGTAAATGCCAAAGTTTCTGTAACATCACAATCACACTGTGGATAACCAAAGCGTCAAAGGCTTCCTGTGGTTCGAGACAAATTGCAGTGTGGTGAGGAGAGTAATGATGCTGTTTTAGTCAGAGAACATGATTCATTCACTGGTCTTTGGAATAGTTCAATCACTTTGCCACCCATTTTCCATAGTAAGCTCGTGGTGCAAGGGCAAATTAATGGTAATTGACAATGAAACTTTCTACTGTAACTACCATTAGCAAATGAGTATGAAAACACAGTGCTCGGGCTTCCCTGGTGGCACAGTGGTTGAGGGTCCGCCTGCCAATGCAGGGGATGCGGGTTCGTGCCCTGGTCTGGGAGAATCCCACATGCCGCGGAGCGGCTGGGCCCGTGAGCCATGGCCGCTGAGCCTGCGCGTCCGGAGCCTGTGCTCCGCAACGGGAGAGGCCACAACAGTGAGAGGCCCGCGCACCACACACACAAAAAAAACAAAAACCCACAGTGCTCAAGCTTTAACCACTCTTGAGAGAGGAGTGTGACATCTCAAAGATTCCCTGTTGAAGACCCCAGAGTAGCAATGTCTTTATTGTTTTAGATTTTAGCTTATAAAAACGATAGCAATGAACTGTCTTAAAAACTATGATATCCATAAAGAACTCAAACCCTTATAGCTAGATGATAAAGTACTTGAACTAAATATGGACGAAACAGTAGAAGAATCACACCAATAATATTTTACAAAACCCAAGAGTTTCCAAAATAGTTTGCTTACAACAAAACCAGAACATCAGGATATTCTCCCAATGAACATTATACTCTGATAGATTTTTTAAAAAATAAATGCCTTCTCACTGAAATTCGCCTGACCTGGATTTACATCCCAACTGTTCCATTTCTAGGTGTAATTTACAGAGCAGCTTACAGAAAGTTTTTGAGATTCAGTCTCATCTGTAAGATGGGAATTATTAATAACCAGCCATAATAAAGGGTATTGTAAATCTTAAGTAGAATAATCAACAAATTTTAAAAAAGATAAATGCCTTCTCTTAAAAAGGAGAGTAAAAGTACATATATGCCCTGTTGTTAACCTCTGGTGACAGCTGACCCTTAGCCATTTATCCTATAGACTTGACCTATCACAACAGCCCATCCTGTCGAGATATTGGCCTCATTTTTTTTTCTCATTTGATTCTTTCTCCAGGATATTCAGTGCCTCTTTCTTTTATTTTTTTTAATTAATAATTTCCATCACAATGTAAATCTAATAGAATACCTAATAAAGTCAGCAGAGTTTCCTAAGTCTTCTCTTCTCTTCTAGGGATTGATGCAGAGTTGCAACCAGATGCAGGCCTCCTACCTCTTTCAGCAAGATAAACACTACGACCTGTCCTACGACACTGGAGATAAGGCCTTACAGTGTGGACGTCACGTTGATGTTTTTAAACTCTGGCTAATGTGGAGAGCAAAGGTGAGCACGCTGGGATCGGCTGAATGTCGACTAAAAACAGACACTATATCTGGTGACCCTTATGATGACATGTTAAAAATTGATTTGCAAATTGAAAATTATTTACCCAAGATTAAGTGTCTTGAATCCTAGCTCTAGTTATCTACACGGACAAGAATATAAGAAAACCCATTGAGTGTTTTCTTTCTTTTAAACCTAATTGCTTCTAATGCTCACTCATCTAGAACACCAATACACGTTGCGTTATACGGCAGAACCTCTGGATCCCTAAGAAGTGCTTCATTGTTGTTCTTCTCCCAGCTCTTGTTTTTTACCCAGTGATTGATCCGTTGGGCAGGTTAAATGCAGCCTTTTTGTTTGGAGAATAAAAAGGAAAAAGAAAAAACCCAGCACGATAGTTTATTTTTGACATTTCACAGGGTAACCTCTAGTTATAAAGCTTTTTTCAAAAACTCTGGAACTACCTAGCGACCTCTTTTGGTTCAGTTTCTCTGTTTACCTCAGAATTTAATGGTAGATGATCACCCCTCTTTCAGAAATGGAACTCTGTAACTAATGGTGTGCGCCACTGGCTGGACCTAATTATAGCTTTCAAAGAGCATATGTGTGCAGTTAAATGTAAGCAGGCTGGAAGGGTCAAAGATCCTATTTTTCATTTTGGCCAGATTCCTAACTTACATGTCACAAATCAGTGACCTTCCACCTGGTTTCATTAATCTCCCATGGGAGGCAACGGCCAAAGCCAGCGGGGACACTGGAAAAACCCAACTGCTAGAAAAATCCAACTGCTAACATAGTACGTGAGAGAAACCTGACAAAGGGAGAGATGAGAGGGAAGCTGGCATGCCCTGAGGTCCTGTGTGTTTGGGAAATGGTCCACAAATTTGGCTCTCAGCTTTCTAAGGAGCCTACACAAAGAGGTAACAGGTTCAGCACCATAGGAACAAGCAAATAACTTGGTCTGCTGCATGAGACCACCGAATGGGTCCTTCCTCAGGTCTGTGTAAAGAGGTATGGCCCACGTCCACAGCACCCAGTCCATATGCCGGTGTTTATAAAAGTGTTCAAAGCAAACTGAATCGACTCAAACAGTTCAGAGAGGCGGGTGGCTAACAAGAAAAAGAGGGGGCTTGGGAGTGAAACAATGCAGTCAGCAACTGTCTTATGGAATCTTCTTTAAACCCATCCTGGAAAAGGGCAGTTTAACTAGAAAGACTGTGTTAAAAACTATGATATGGACACACGCCTTTTGCTCGATGCACAAATAACTCTTAGATGGTTTCCGAGGATGGCTAGACTACATGGTCTTCAAACAAGCCTCCATGATGGTATTTGCCCCGGCTGAGTTTTCTCTAAGTATTGCTAAGGATCAGACAGCTACCTGGAGTGAGGCCCAAGGTGAGTTACTGCCCCACAAAGATGGGTGATGAGTGAGGTCAAATCCCTTGAGCTGGGCAGGGGACCCCTTCCCTTTCCTCTTTTGAAAGTTGAGAGCCTGACAAGGATAGGTATCTGGTCCCCACCGCCCAAGGCAAGACTCATGCGGTAAGCAGTAACACTTTCATTTGGCAAAAATAAATCAATCGAGAACGTAGATTATTGGTGTCCTCTCAGGCTGGTTTTTTTTTTTTTTTTTTGCGGTACGCGGGCCTCTCACTGCTGTGGCCTCTGCCGTCGTGGAGCACAGGCTCCGGACGCGCAGGCTCAGCGGCCATGGCTCACAGGCCCAGCCGCTCCGCGGCATGTGGGATCTTCCCAGACCGGGGCACGAACCCGTGTCCCCTGCATCGGCAGGCGGACTCCCAACCACTGCGCCACCAGGGAAGCCCTCTCAGGCGGTTTTAAAACGAGCCGGTTTTTCATTTCATTGATTTGTGGGAATTGTAAAATGACGAAGGTAAACATCAGCTAGTACGTTGAAGCGAGCTTGGTCTCTAAACATTGTCCAGTATCACTCTTTTTGTCTCTTGTTCCCCTGGTGTTTTTATTAAAATGATGATCATTAGCTATATTTATACAAAAATGTTTCTGACACTGTTCATCGGTTCCTGCTGCTGCTTTTCCATCGGAAACCTCCCTGCCAGTGTGGTGCAGCCGGCTGGTTCTCAGAGAAATCACTCGGAGGCCGTCAGGTGTGAATTAAACAGCAGGACCAAATGAAGCTTGAAATAAAGGCAAAGGATCCAGTTTCTAAGGGGCTGAAATACAGGCACCAGAAGAGGGGGTAACAAGAGAGAGAGAGAAAGAGAAAAATCACAGTGGCTACGTAACTTATGGACACATTTTTTTTTTTTGCATCGAAAAATAGTTTAATATTATACATTATCATCATCCAGAATTTAAAATATTTTAAAGTAATTATTTCATGTACATCGTGTTTGTGTAAAGGAATAATGCATTTTCTAACATTCATATATAAGGTGTGAACAAAAATGAAGACACACTGGTAACTTGGTAATTGATGAAAGTCAACACATTATTTACGCTTAAAATGCAGAAATGGATGACAGTGAAGAATTACAAGTGAGAATTTGAGTTACTTAGAAGACGTGGACACATATTTTTTTAATTCCTTACGCAAACCCTTAAGTGTCTAGACAGCTAAACGGGAAAAACGTTCATTGTCTTTCAACTTAAAGCTGCCTTTTTAAAAAGTGAAGTGATAATAATTATTAAAGTAATAAGCTCAGCCCTACAGTCCACATCAAGGGTGAGGATAATTACAATCCAACACCCCTAACCCTGTAGTAATGCCAGACAGGGCAGGAGAAGTACCCACTCCTAAGGAGAGCCGTAAGAAAGTTGGCCATGTCATTCTATTTTGCATCTGCCAAAGCAGTACAGTAAGTCCTCTACATACGAACCTTCAAGGTGCAAACTTTCAAAGATGCGAACGTGCCTTCACATGTCCAATCACGTAAGTTAGTTCACGTGTCTGGTGTACCTTGTCACGTGTGTGCATCCTCTACAAGTGGTTGTGCTTTTGTGTACTTTACAGTACTATTTTCTGTGTTTGTTTCTTATGTATTATTTGTTAAAAGTATTATAAACCTTTTACAGTACAGTACTATATAGCCGATTGAGTTAGTTGGGTACCCAGGCTAACCTTGTTGGACTTATGGACAGATTGGACTTATGAATGCAATGAAGACGGCCGTCATGTTAAATCCAAGACAACTTGACTGGAGCAGATTAATGCAAAAAAGAAAATATTGAGCCTCCTGATGTGGGATGCTGGGAGGTGTTCTGGATGGTGGTATGATCTGTAAGCCTTGCACTGGCAAAGACACTGTGTCTGCCCTCAACTCTATTCTTATTGGGTAGACCGTTTATTTTGTCTGAATTTTATTAGAGAATCCTAGGACTTTAACCTCAGTGGTTAAAACTCACGGGTAGACATTTAAAAAAACCCCAAAAATCTTAAAAGGAGTCCCCTTTTTTAGGCCTGCAGTGATGGCTTAATATGTAACTATTGAGTTTTTACCGTAAATCTTCGTGTTTGTATATGATTATGCAAATTGTCAGATTTCCTTATAGTTTTCTATGATTGGCCTCTGTAATTAAAATGTAGATAACAGAGGAGTTGGCAAATGGCTGAGGGAAAAAAAATAACAGGAGAAAACTATTAAGGGGAATGCCTGGCACTCTTTGCTGAGCGACTGAACGTTCCCTTTCTCTCTAAGATATTAATTTATTTTAATAAGCAGATACTGAGCATCTGTTACTGTGCCTGGCGCTGAATGGGCCCAGGGGCTGCAGTTCTCCGGGCAGGAAAGAGAAGCGCTCCAATGACCATCACAAAGGACAGAACACAACTGGTTATAAAGGAAACACAGACACACCTTGAAGAGTTAAAGAAGGGAGAGTTCAGTCCTAGGTTGGAAGCCAAGAACGATTTATCAAGAGGTGATCTTCGAGATGGGTCGTGAACAGGATGGTAGAATAACTAGGATTTTGACCAGCAGAGCTGGGAAAAGGACATCCCAGGAGGAAGGTCAGGCAGGGGCTAAAGGGCGTATTTTGAGCTAGTAGGGAGTCTCAGTTGACTGAAGGAAAATGAGGGTGCTGCCATCCAGATGAGAAGTGAGAGGGCCTGAGTGGGTGCCTCTAAACCCATCCTGGGTGTGTGGGGGTGAGGGATAAGACATCTTTCTCCCAAAGCTCCTTCAGTGTAGCCTGATGCTGGGATCCAGCCTTCCACCCACAAGTGCTCCTCTGAAGCTTCAGCTTCCGTCACAGTGACTCAGGTCACGGCGATGTGATGCCTGATAAGGTTTTATATGTGTCTTTGTCATTTTCATAAGAAGAGCTGTGTGGTATATAATGATTCAACAAGCATTTGATAAACGAATGAATTTTGGAGAATCTCCTAAAAACCTGCAAAACCTTGAAAATAAAATATAGGTCTTTTTCCCATAAATACCCCATTTGAAAGGAGGAGCCCCAGGCTTCAAAGGGCACATCGGAGCTCCTGCATCGCTCCCCCTGTACCTCTTTAGCCTTCGTCTGAGGGGGCAGTCAGAGTACGCCTGAGCGTCTCCAGAGTGAAGTCCCAGACTAGCAAAGGCTGGAGGGCTCCCATCCCGTCCGTGGTAACCCCACTCCCTTTGCAGTACAATCACACTCATTTTCAGAGCGTTCATTTCACCTTGCTACGTCTCTGTGTGGGAAATCAGACAGGCACCGTCATTCCCATGTGACCAGAGAGGTTAGCCAAGGCCATATGGTTGGACAAGGTCAGAGTCATACTGGTCCTGGACATAAACTGGATCAGGTCCATGCGAGATGAAATCCAGCTCTAGGCTGGTCCAAAGGATCCAGTTTGGAGAACAATCAACTCCCCTCCCTCTTACCTAAGGTCCATCCCAAGTGGACCCAAACTGCCAGGTCGGCCCAAACCAATCCTAAATCCTTGGCACGCACAGACTCATGGAGCGCAGGGGTGCTGGCCTGAATGGTCAGGCACCAGCTGGGTCCTTGGAGTCAACAGGAACCAGTCAGCAAGGGTGGCGGTCTCCAAAGACATGAATTTCTGAACGCATCAGACCTCTTTAATGCAGCTTGTTCTTAAACACGTTTCAGAGGTTACAAGTCACTGGCTCTGCCAGACCCCCCTTTGGCTGGGACGATGGGACTGTGTTACCAGGAAAGTGGGCCCATCTCATCTGTGTCACAGTTGCTTCGTCTAGACGCCAGCTTGGATTAGTCACTGGCAGGCCTGTTCTAAGCTCCTGGGATGAGCATTAGCTGTTTCTCTAAGCGTCCCCCGAGCGCTCCACAAATACCAAAGGAGTTAGGCGTAAAGCCGTGTTGAAAAGTAATCCCCTAGTGTGTCCTGTTGTCACTTAAATAGTTCCAGTCCAAGGCTGTTGTGTTGTTTTTCCCAAGTCCAGATCCTGGGCTTCCAAGAGCTGGAAACTAAAAGACCTCTGTGATAATGTTCACCCATTACAGACAGATGGGCCATTTATCCCCAAAGGAGAAATCTAACAAGCTTTGCAGAATGACGGGCTAACGAAGGTTTGTGTGCCCCTCAAGAGACTGTCATCCGTTCGTCCAACAGATACTCATTGAGCACCTACCCTATTCGTTCTATAATGGGGGGTACACTGGTGAACAGAAGTGGGGTCTGGAAATGACAAATTTACCTGATGGGCAGGGACTAAGCAGGCATCCTGGCGGTGGGATGTGTCTCTGACGACGCTTCTTATCCACAAGAAAAGGATAGCCAGCCCTCCGGTCATTAATGACTTCCATAATTACTCCTCTGAGCGGCAGAGGCAAATTTTCTCCTCGAGTAATCAAAATAATTGCCTGGGGAATGGAGGCTCAGAAAGAAAGGGATTGTGCCACGGAGAGCGGTGATGGCGAAAGGGAACAAAAGCACCTGACGGGGAGAGCGTTAGAGGAGAGATAATTGCCAGGAAAGCCTCTAGTAACACAGTCTTACGTCAGGAAAGTGCTGGTGCAGAGCTGAGACCGAAGGGGCAGAAAGGCCACCAGTGTCCAGAGAGATTCGTCCCCGCATCTCACCTGAGAGCTCGCCCACCTTTCTCAGCCTGCTAAGCCTTCTTCTTCTTCTCTCACTTAGGGGACCACTGGGTTTGAAGCACATATTGATAAGTGTTTGGAGCTGGCGGAGTATTTATACAATATCATCAAAAACCGAGAAGGTTATGAAATGGTGTTTGATGGAAAGGTATGTATTCTGATTTCTACAATCCTCCAAAGTTTAGCCCATTCCAATTCTTATCACTAGTATTTTTTGATGTTAAGAATGTACTGTCCACGTAAGTGGGACCATTACAAAGGAGAAGCAGGGGTCAGAGGGTAAAAATCAAACTCACAAAAAATGACTCTGTATAATGGTGTGAAAATCAGGCACTCCAAAGGTGATTACAAATGTGAAAAGCAGGATTGTATCTGGAAGCTGCAGAATAGATTTGAAATGTCCTTGGAATTTTCAAACTTGCCAGTTTGGGCTGAGCGTGAATCTTACTTTCCTTTTCGTAGCCTCAGCACACAAACGTCTGCTTCTGGTATGTACCTCCGAGTTTGCGTGTTCTAGACAACAATGAAGAGAGAATGAGCCGCCTCTCTAAGGTAAGGACGCGAGCTCCTCTGATCTGTACCTCGGTGTATGTAATAGACCTTTCACGTGCATGTCATCCTTATGACAGATGTGCATGTCTTTAGGAGAAATCATCCTCATCCTTAGTCAATTCAGTAATTCAGAATTAGAAATGAAAACATTAGAACACATAAAATATTAAGGTTAACTTTTGTTCGCTTGTGTCAATAGTTTTTCAGAGTTTCAGAAAAGTTTCTTACTAAGTGCGAAACCCTTAAAACACAATGTCCAGGGACCAGTAAAATCTACACACACACACGCACACACACACACACACACACACACACAATCCCAGAGGGAAAAGCGCTAAGGTGAAATAAATCATCTGCACTGTCCAATATGGTAGAATAGCTACATGTAGTTATTTAAATCTAAATAAATTAAAATTAAATTCAACTCAAAATTCACTTCTCAGTCACATGAGACACATTTTAACTTGTGACTCGAGACTAATATATCAGATTGTGCAGACAGAAAACATCTGTGTGGTTACATAAAGCTCTCTTGGTCAGTACTGACATAGACCCAAAATGGGAGGAAATGTGGAGTCTTCTGGGCCAGAAGAGAAGTTAAATTCTGGACCTAACAAGGCAATGGAATTACTCTTTGTGGCCTCTTGCCCACTACAGGGCTCAGCATACAATAGGCACTGAGAAATGTCTGTTGAACTAACGTGCCATTTACATATTCCAGAATAGGGAAGGGAAACACACTTAGGAAACCTACTAGTGGATCACAGACGTCTTCCCAGTGCACACTTTGGCTTGAAGACAGATATATAGGTAACAAATGGTTATCACTAAAACGAGCCCAGCCACAGCTTCATGAGGGAGGGAAAGACGAGAATCTGGTTGGTGCATTTTCTGCTCCAGTCAGGACTGTGAGTGTGCAGATGGCCCACTGCCACTGAGGCGAAGTGGACACAGAAGGCCAGGGGCACCATGGGGACAGGACCACCATGGGGACGGGACCACATACAAACGCATTAGACCAAGGCAGGAGGCAAGGAGATGTCCTGCAGGTGTTCATCAGACAAGAGTCCCAGGCGGCATACAGTAAGTCCCCTACACACGAACCTTCAAGTTGTGAACTTTCAAAGATGTGAACGTGCATTCCATCGTCAGGTGTGAGTGAAATTGCAGCTTGCCCTCCGTCTCCTATTGCTAACGATCCTTCAGCTCTACCATCTCCCACCTCCTCTCCCTCCTCCAGTCAGTAACTCTTCTTGCCTGTTCACTCAGTGCCAGCCCCTGTATGCCAGCTGTCGTACGGTACTACTATACTTTCCAAGGTACTGTACTGTAAGATTAAACATGTTTTCTTTATTTTTTGTGTTTGTTTTTTTATGTATTATTTGCATGAAAATTGTTATAAACCTATTACAGTACAGTACTATATAGCTGATTGTGTTAGTTGGGTACCTAGGCTAACCTTGCTGGACTTACGAACAAATTGGACTTACAAATGTGGTCTCGGAATGGCACTCGTTCGTATGTAGGGGACTTACTGTGTTGGTCACCTCTTGTATTTCTGGTTCTTTTTCTTCTTCATCATCTTCTTGAATTTTAATTTTTATTATATTTGATCATTATCTGCATCTCTTCTATCAGATTTTATAGTCCTATACTGACTGATGGCCTTTCAGAAGGTCAACAGTGGATTTAAAAGTACATTGGTAAGGAGAGACAAGATAGGGGTAGGGAAGTAAAGAAGTACTAACTACTATGTATAAAATAATAAGCTACAAGGATATATTGTACAGCACAGGGAATAGAGCCGATATTTTATAATAACTATAAATGGAGTATAACCTTTAAAAATTGTGAATCACTGAAACATATATTATAAATCAACTATACCTCAATAAAAAATACTAATAAACAATAATAAAAGTTTATAGAAAGTATTACAAAAAGTACATTGGTAGGGCTTCCCTGGTGGCGCAGTGGATGAGAGTCCGCCTGCCGATGCAGGGGACACGGGTTCGTGTCCCGGTCCGGGAAGATCCCACATGCCGCGGAGCGGCTGGGCCCGTGAGCCATGGCCGCTGAGCCTGCGCGTCCGGAGCCTGTGCTCCGCAGCGGGAGAGGCCACAACAGTGGGAGGCCCGCGTACGGCAAAAAAAAAAAAAAAGTACATTGGTAAAGAAGTAGATTGGCCTCATATATAAAGTGACTTTTTTAAAGCCTATGTTATTAAATGTAATGGGAAATTTAATTGGTGAGATTTTAATGTTTTCAAATATCTTATTTATGGTTATAATGCTTTTTGATTTTTCAAAATTTCTCTCAGCCTTCCATGATGTAAAAACAAAAAGGTTTTGTAACACATAGTGAGAAATACATTTCTGTGGTATCTTTGTGAGATTATTTCATGATGCTTTAATCTGAGCCCTCTTTGGAGGAAACAAATGTGGATTTAAATTATGGAAGAGTTCCCTGGTTATTATTTTCTAAAGGATTGAAAAAGCTAACGGCACGAAGGATACAATGGTACCCTCAGACTCTTAAGGCACCCCCAAAGAGCTGTTGATTGAGCCTTCAGTGAATTCTTCAACATGCAGCCCCTTTTTTCCTAACTGACTTCCTTTATTCAGCAAAACCAAGAATGTGACCCCCAGAAAAGGGTCTAGAAAAAAATTAAAATACTATATACTCGTCAGAAAAGTCAGATTCTTATTTTCCTTCTTAACTGGTAGTTAGTGATCATGCAGTGAAGTAGATGTTCCGTGTTCCTGCTAATTTGAGTTCGGCAGCATTTTCTGGAAGCAACCAAAAGCCATATGTATTTAGATGGCTGTGATTTCTGCCAACCCAGCTAGCTTTAGGAACTGGGGGGGGGGCGGGGGGGGGGTTCAATCTTACTTTCTGCCAAAACCTGTTTGGGATGATGGCTGTTACCGTCAGTCTTTGGACTTCTGATCTGCATTTATTTCAAAAATTGGTGTTGAATGTCCTTAATAATTAATCCCATTCCTGTGTATTCTTACTTGGATTGCCTACGAAAACGAAACCAGAATTTAATTCACTGAGTAGAGCGTTATCACTGTTTTGTCAGTGCTAAAGAGCAAGCATGATTTATTGCACAAATAAAACTAAGGAACAGTTATGTGATCTTTTTCCTTAAATTCCTGCAGACACATGGATTTGGAATTCTTTTTCTAATCTGGGATTTCTCTTCCCAGGAACACACTGACTTGCTACGCCTCACAGCACAAAGTGATACATTTCATGTCCTTAGGCTACATTATTCTAGCAGATCCATTTTCAGAACTTAATCCCAGTCTTGAAATATTTAAATTCTTTTTTATATTTATTCCCCGGCATGAGCCTGACGCCCTGCATACATCGTTAATCCTTTGGGTGAAAGAGGATGAACCCAACAGGAACATTCCTCCTTACATTACCTCCTTGTGGAATAAGGAAGGAGCAGAAGGGGATGTAAGAATGTGTTCATCTAGAATCAGAAAATCTCAATGTTGGAATCATCATCCACATTCATTTTTAGGTGAGGAAATTAGGTTCAGGATGTGAAGTGAAGGTGAAGTGAACATGAAGGTCAAGTCTGGCTTTGGCTTTGGCTTTCATAACTAACAAATAATTCGTCCTGGTGGGGAACCATGTTGATTTTTCACACTGAGTACTTTGAGGATTAAAACCTCATTGCAAACCAATGATTATCTAAGTGCTGATATTCAAAAGTCCCATGTTTATAACACCATTCTATTTGAATCTATCCTTCATTTAAAATGAATACAACTGTGATAGAAGGCATAGTTCCCATATTGAACTGAGTTGCTGACTATGAATATCTAACATAAGTCTAAAGCTTCCCTCACATCTACATTCCTGGTTAGGTATTTGCAGCAACGAACCTAAAAGATCAATGTTATATTTACAGACTCCAGTGGTGAAATATGTGGACAGATCCTGCATACAGCTGGACATAATTTAAAATGTATGCCTCATCCTAGGAGCTCTTATGCCTCTTTTTATAGTCAATAAGGACTCAGGGAGCCCTCCATGTGCACACAGTGCTGTCCTGATAAAAGAAGTGAAGGACACTGTCCCTGCCTTCCAGGAGCTGACAGTTGAAGTACAAAGATGAAGTGTATTTTCTTATAACTGAGGGGATGATAGGAAATTAGAATATAAACAGAATCTATGGATAAGGATTTGTACTTACAACTTAGAGAAAATATGCTAATGGACTGCAGAAGTCAGGAAAGTCTTCCTAGTGGGTGTAGGACTGTGGTGGAGCCTTGGAATCTGCATAGGATACAAACTGGAAGTGAAAAGGAGTTCTAAGCAAATAGAACAAGTGTGACATGGTGAGACTGAGGATCAGTGTGAAGGGGTAAAAATATGTGTGGTACATCCAAGGGCTACTGAATAAGTAGGTCTTGTCAGAGCTGCAGATTCATTGGGTGGGCACTGGATGAGTCCTCAGAGCTGGTGACAAAAGGCATTTGTGCTGAACTGGAGTTTGAACTTAAATTCATATACAATAGAGGACCAAGGGCTGTAACCATCCATCTGGCATAAATGTGGTAAAATCGTGTCTGTGATCTGATTCTGTAATGTTAAATCCTTGTGGGTGCAGCTTTTTGCCTCAGCTGATTCTTCCTTATTATTAGGTAATATATTTCAAAACATTTTATAAACTGAGTTAATGCAAAAGGAGAATAAAAAGAAACTAGGAAGCTTTAGGGTCTCAAGAAGGAAAATAGCGTTAGGATCTCAAAAGTCTGCTTATTTTCACACATCACTTGATAGTGAGCCTTACATCTTGGTAAGATGAACCATGTGAAGTCTGTGAACCATGTATTACTTCCAATAAGGGGGAAAAAAACCCATCCCCCAAATGTTGTATTGCCAAGTTCTTTAGCCTTGGAACCAACATCAGATTCTTCTTGGTCTCCCAAAACACTAAGTAGAAAGTCAAGATGTCAAGCTCCTAAGAAACAAAAAAACAAAAAAAACTAGGGCTTCCCTGGTGGCGCAGTGGTTGAGAGTCCGCCTGCCGATGCAGGGGACACGAGTCCGTGCCCCGGTCTGGGAAGATCCCACATGCCGTGGAGCCGCTGGGCCCGTGAGCCATGGCCGCTGAGCCTGTGCGTCCAGAGCCTGTGCTCTGCAACGGGAGAGGCCACAACAGTGAGAGGCCCGCGTAACGCAAAAAAAAAAAAAAAAAAAAAAAAAGATGTCAAGCTCCTGATGATAGCCTACCACTGATTATTCCTTTTAGCACCTTCGAGATCTTGAAGGTGTTACACTGCTCCAGCCCTCTGATCCCAAGAAAAGTGAGAGGCAGTTCCTTCAAGGGATGACAAATATGGTTCCGCTTGTTCAGTTAAAAACTAAAAATGCTACTTGGTATTGGGTTCTTTCATGAAAGGAAGAGTCCCCGGGAGAAACAGTCACCGTCGTGGTCTGGTCTCTTCCGCAGGTGGCTCCAGTGATTAAAGCCAGAATGATGGAGTATGGGACCACAATGGTGAGCTACCAGCCCTTGGGAGACAAAGTCAATTTCTTCCGCGTGGTCATCTCAAACCCCGCAGCAACTCACCAAGACATTGACTTCCTGATTGAAGAAATAGAACGCCTTGGACAAGATTTATAATAACCTAGCTCACTAAGCTGTTTCAATTCTCTAGGTAGACAATTAAGTTGTCACACACTGTGTAAATGTACTTGTAGTTTGTTCCAAAGTAAATCTATTTCTGTATTGTGGTGTCAAAGTAGAGTACAGTTTAAAAATCAAAAACAAACATTGCTCCTTTTAAAAATCCTTTCTTAAGTTTAGAATACCTCTCTAATAATTAGTGACAAAAGGCTGTGTTCTAATCACTAAGGAAAAGCTTAAAATTGTTACAAATACTTCCCTTACTTTTAATATAGTGTGCAAATCAACCTTTATTTTCACTTCAGAGTAGTAGGGTTGAATAGTGCCAAATTGCCCCTGAATCATAAAAGGTTCTCTGGGGTGCAGTGAAAAGGATAAAGTAAATATAAAATGTATGCTGACAATAAAAAAACTCTTGCCTTTTTCATAGTATTAGAAAAAAAAATTCTAATTTACCTATAGCAACATTTCAAATATATTTAAATACATATAATTTTACAAAAGGAAAATATATATATTAAAAAGAAATCCTATTTTGTAACATATAGATTTTTATTTTATATGGGTTATACAAACTGCAGGGGCAGATATTAAAAACTAAGCCAGATTTTTTTTTTCTCTTTCTTTTAACGGAGGCACAATAAAACACTTAGCAAAGTTATTTTGAAACATAGGCCCACAAAATTCTTAAAAGGTGTGATGCCTTCTTTCTGTTCATTTTATGACTTATCACATCTCTAAAGTTAGTATTACAAAACAGACACAAAAGGATACTGCAAGTTCTTTAAAATGATTGGTTAGCTCGACAGTAAGACTTACTTCCCATTTAAGTTTTCCATCCATTGGACCTTAGTAGACCCGCTCAGTAGGCATGACAGCCACGCTTCATCTTAGACTAAATCAGGGTCATCGTCTCTATTCTGCTTTCCACTTCAGCCTGTTTAGAACAGAAGGTTGATGCTGGTTCTTGAGATATCTTCCCAAACAGTATTCTTTTATTAAGTCATTTGGATTCATTAGAGAAAATAAAAATAAAATCTAATCAGCCCGAGCAGAGGAATGAAACACACTCCAGATGTGGTGAGCCCAGAAAATTAAACTTGGCCTTAGATCTCTGTGTGAGAATAATGATGTCATCCTGAATGCCACAGTGTCCCTGCCCAGGAAGGAGTCGTTCCCCTCCCGGGTCATTGCTCTTTCCCATTCACTCCCCATTCCGACCCACAAAAGTCTCTCCTGCTAAGCTCCCCGTGACTGGGATTCCCAATAATTAATTTCTACTCCATTAGTGGTTATTTTCCTCTCAGGAAATGAGCTCCTCACCTAGAATTTGGAGACAGCCTCTTAAGACCTTCTTTTATCATCTGTCTCCCATCAAGACCCAAAGTGACCAGACTATGTAGAGATCATATGCTCCTTAGAATTCAAAATAATATTTTAAAAGCATCCTTCTGCCCCTGCAAACCTGATGGAGAGACATGAGCTAACGAGAGCTCCCATAGACATTTATGGGGCACAGACTGTCAGAGTCAAAGAGGTAGTGGACCCATATGTGCAGACTGTGGATGCACATTTAGGAACATTCATCCTTTCTGTGTGCCCCAGTCAGAGCAGTGGTCAGGAAGATGGTAGGTGTATGAGGGAGGAAAGAGGACCCCATCCTTCGTCAAAGAGAAAAGGCCTCTAATATGACCACGGGATCCAACCACCTGAAAGCTTCCTGAGCTTGCCCCTACATTCTCTCTCCCAGGTTATATATGAAAACGTTGATATTTGAGATGAACATGGCTTTGGGCCCTCTCTGTCTAGGAAGCAAATGGATTCCCTATGACTATTAGAAGAAAACGCTTTATCTGTGCCCCAGAATTTCATGAAGGAACAAGGCTCCTATTCTAGGCTGGGTCTAATGACCAAAAATTCCTTTCCTTTCTAGAAATTAGCTGTTGAGAATAAGCACACAACTGCCCACCTATTGTGAGCCTCAGGCCACAGACCCCATCTCAGAGGCAGAGACACTAATTATCAAACCCGCCATCCTGCTTGGAGGAGACGGTGAAGCCCAGTGCCCTGATCTGGACAGATCCCTCTCTACTCCAGGATGCTTCTATCTAGGGTTATAGATTCTCTATCAGAAGCGGCTGCTTTTTCACTTGATGGTATGACAGAACTTAAAGGAGGAACATTTGTGCCTGTGTTTGAAGTTCCAGCAAAAGAGTTTTTACCAAGAGCTTGTTTCCCCGACCCCCTGCCCCTTCCAGGTTCGTCCCCAAGTTTGCTGGGAGCCTTCATCAATCCTATGCAGTGAAAAGCTACCAGCCATAACCCAGGGAAGGAGGTAAATAAAAGCCTGATAAGTCCCGGTAGCTTAATAAATATTCTTTAAAGTAAGTTTGTAATCTACTCAAGAGAAAGGGAGGGAGGAAAGAAGGAAGGAAGGACAGGAGGAAGGAAGGAAGGACGGAAGGAAGGGAGATTGTTTTGAACTTTAGCCAAATTCCCAGTGCCAGAGGCCTTTATGTGGGACCATTCTTTACAAATATTAGAAGAGTTTGGCTTTAGCTTTAATCACAATTGACATGGCCATTTTCATTCAGATGGCAACATTGTGTTTATTATTTTTAAATACTTGGAAAAAAAAGTGTGGTATGTCTCCATCGGAGACACATAAATGGTACTGACTTCCTGAACTGTCTCAAGGACGTGAGGAAAGAAAAGGAAATCAGTTGTTGTGTAACTGTGTTGCCTTTATTATACTGCTAGTACTGTCTCGTCACCTCAGATGGGGTTGTGCACTTTAGATCTGAACTTACAGTGTTGCAAATCAACATGTTTTGCTGTAAAAGCTTGTACAATATATTATTGATGTGTCTTTTCCCGTGTGGTAGCCGTACTGATTTTCCGAGAACCACGTTCGCATCTGTGCCCATAACCCTCTCACCCGCCCTCTCTCTGCTAAACGGTGTGCCCTGCACCTCAGCTCTCACAGGGAATACCCTCGGCTCCGCTCGCTGCTGAGAAATCTCCTTTGAGAACTGTGGGATTTCACAAAATGCAAGGAGGATGCTACTTCAGTGTCTCCAAGAACAGAGGAAACCAGTATGGAGGGTCACAAACAGCCTACGTTGCAGGCGCTGTCCCTGCTAAGATTGGGAGGAGGTGCTACTCCTCAGAATACGGACCAAGAAAGCATGGGTGTAAATATAGCAGCAGGACAAGGAACTCAGGAACCTAACAGCGGGTATCATCTTGCACGTGCCCTCCTGTCTTCAAATGCTAAGTGCAAATGCTGTGTATTGATTAGTTACCTGTGCCAAAGTCCTGTCCCCAGTCAGTGTTTCCAAAGGACATTGACATCTCCCCAGCATCGCTCCGTTAAGGACAGAAATCAATAAAAACTATAAACACATGGCAACCTGTTCTTCTTACCAAATATAAACTTGTGTATGATCAAAGTATTTTATGTGTTGTTTCTCTAAATCCAAATAAATGTGTAAACGTGGACGTATCTCAGGCTCTGGATGTGTATTTCCGGCTTTGCAGGCCGTGTGAGGGGCTCATTTCTAGGGAATTGCCTGTATCAAAGGCCCTCCACCCGTCACAGAGCTCAGAGCATCTCTGCTGGGAAAAAATCTCTTACTCCCACAGTCGCTTCTGCAGGATATTGCTTGACCACTCTGATTTCTCCTTCAGTTGGACCCAGTCTTTAACAAAAAATGTATGTATTATGGGAAATTTCACGTACACACAGAAGTGGGAAAAATAAGTATAATAACCTCCCACGAAGGCTTCACCCAGCTTCAAAAGTCACTAATTCGGAGCCTGAATCTTGTTTCATCCATCCTTCCCCCCAGTCGTGTCCTCCCAACACCAAATAATTTTCATGTGAATCCGTAAAAGATAAAGAATCTTTTTTAACAAGTCCTCAATACAGTGATCCCAACTAAAATGATAATAGTAATGCCATAATGATATCAAATATCTCATTGCCTGGATTCTCAGACCTAAAGCAAAACCCATGGACCATGGCCTGTGCCCAGGAAGCCCAATGAGGCCCCCATGAATTTCAGGACAGCTGGGACCTAACTGTACGCAACGCCAGTGCTCAATGCAACGCCGTATAACGTACGTGCGGGCTATGCGTGGGCTGTTGTGTATCTTCCATTGTGTTGAGGTTATTGCTAGACCTCTTTGGGTTGTGATTCTGGGAGGTATCACATGTCTGGGGGCTTTCCTCCCGTGCTTTTAGAGGTTAAGAAATGCAGGCAGGTTAAAAGCTCTAACGTCACGAGGATTTAACTGGTGGAATGTATCCTGATTTGCCTTATCAGGTCCAGGCTGCCCTATGGGCTTGAGATGCCCTTAAAGGTATTATTCTGGAGTGAAGAGATAGTATTGATACTTCAAGCAGACAAATGGAGGGGAGGGGGAGGGCATAAGAGATGAAGTTTCTGGAAATTTTCAATATTGCTTATAGGGGAACCGGTGGACACCAGCCAAATATAGAGGGAACACCTCGACATTTGTGTCTCGGTTTCCATTGTTCCCTCAGGCTGGGAAGAATCTCCCGAAACTCCTCGCATCTTCATGGACGTTGTTATAACAGTAATCTTCACAGATTCTTGTGCAGCTTAAATAAAATGTTAGCAGTTTGTGCGGTGCTTTGTACCCAATAGCGTGCAACAAATCTCGTTATCGTACTAACGCTGGTAATTGTACGTGAATTCTGTAAACCAGCTCTTGCTGTCTCCTTCGGTGCTCAGCGACCTCTGAATTCCCTACTTTCTCTTGGTCAGCAGTATTCATACGTAACAGGTTGAGGCTGGAAATGTCCTCTCCTGCATTTTCCTCTGCTTGCCCAATGTTGATCATAAGCAGAGTCTGTTTCTTATGCTTCTGTGTCATCACCCTTCCTTCCTGGCCGCCCTCTAGCCACACACATGCCCTGACAAGACTCTCCGATCTCTGGTGCTCTCCTACAGGTGGAAGGCACTCCATCCATACCGTCACCGGCTCTGCCCCTGGTGTGGGACCTGTTCTCCGCCAAGCCCATTTCCTCAGCTGAGAAATGAGGTGGGACCACTTGATCGCCAAAGGAAAGATGTAGGTGGAAGGTGGTTTAAGATGACAGGTTTATAAACCTGGAAGGGTCCTTAGATGCATTCATTAATTCAGCTAACCTTTACTGACAGGCTACCATGTGCCAGATGTTTTCATATATTAATCCAGCGCCTTTATTTTATGAGTGGGACGAAGGAAGCTCAGAGAAGTATAGCCATTATCTAAAATCAAACTGAATTCATTGCACAAACAGCACTTATACATACATCATGTATCTAATATAAGACATATACACACCCACATACACACATATAACCACACAGATCGAAGTGTGTGCACACACACATACACACACACACACATCCATTATAATTTAATGGACTTGGTGGTCCAACAATAAAATTCTAATTTATTTCGGTTATTGACACAAAACAAAAGCAAACACCAGCTCAGTGTTCAAGTTTAAGGAGAACTGGAGGGGCCGAGTCCCTTCAACACCAATAGTGGTGCTACAGCAGCATCTTGTGAATACTTGGTTGGCTAACAGGCGTACCTGCTGAATTCCACCATGAAATGGAGGAAAGGCCAGGGCGGGGAGGCTGGGAGGCCCTAGGGAGTAACTCTGTGCTCCTGTCACCACCTTTTCAGCTTGCCATTCATTCTGCAACCTGTTCTTCCAGCCCCCAAGGGATTGGTACACCAGCGATGTCCCAGGAAAATGTCAAATAAAAATTGCTCTAAAAGGACAAAATAACTACAAATGGACTATTTTCTGCCATAGAGAGAGCAGAGGATTGCATGTGAAAGCAAAGATGGGATAAAACTTTTGACGTGGGAGGCTGAGAGGGTGGATAGAGATAGACCAAAGGCCAAGGAAGTGAATATATCAGAATATATCGGGTCACCCCAGATCTGGCCTGGTCCTTCCTGAGGGTGCTATGGCCCTGTCTCACAGCTGGGCTCGCCTAGTCCACTCTCAGAAGCCCAATCCAAGGGAGCTGCTCCCATTTTCATTAGAAGAAAATACTATCCCTGAAAAGCCCTGACTCGGTTTCACCTTGCCCCCAAAGCCTCCCTCACGGGCCCCCAAGTAAATACACCGCGATTCTAAGGGTTTCATCTGTGTCACCTGCCACTCACTGGCATCCCTGTTGCCTTGAAACTGTTCTCCAGCCATTTCTTATCTGTGAATCTAGTCTTTCTGTTTCACTTTGAGGGCAAAGACAGGTCTTCTGATCACAGGCTTAGAGACCTGCAGAGACTCTGAAAGATCGTCCATTCAAAGTTTTGCAGACTCTGGCCCGAGGACCCAGGGAGATGGAAGATGTCTCTAGTTTGGAGCAGAATAAGAAGTTCACGATGAGGAAGGGGTTTCGTACAGCGGAAGCCAGTCTCTCATCTCAGATTATGCCCTTGACGCATTTCATTGTTGCTGTCATTCATCAATGCCCTATCATTTCTAAAATGATAGCAGTGATATCTTATTTGGCAAGAGGAAGACTTAACAACTCTGCTAACTGCATTTTTCCTATAAACCACAAATCTGAGAACCACTAATGCCATGAAATCTTTCCAATTCTCCCCACCCCCAAACTCCATCTCATGACACTTAGCTTTTAATAAATGTTATTTAAATTGACTGGAAGATTTGTAAGCTAGACTGAAAGCTTTGAAAGACTATGGCTAGTGATGTAGTCTACATATTGTGAGAAGCTACTGATGCCCCAATAATATTTTCATTTTCAAAGCCACACACATCCCAACATCTCTTGGCATTAGACTCCTCGTACGTGGTTGCTTGCATTTTATTGCACTTCACCCAGGGAACCCCTTAAAGATATTAGAACCTAAGATCTTTCATGATGTTCCAAATAAACAAGAACCTTCAAAATTAGCCTTTGATAGATGGAGGAGAAGTTGTGACCCTGAACTATCAAAAGCATCTCTTCATTTCACTCTGTTGGCTTCAGAGGAGAGTGAGTTACAGGCTCTTTCACGATCTTGATGTTACCCAGGCTCCAGTGATTAGAATGGCAGTTCTTTTTGTACCTCACATAGTGTTTCCTGGTCCATGATTCAAGCAGATGTACAAATCTGACACCATTTGCCACCGCATGGAAACTGACAATTCTCAGCAACATATATCAAAATGTCCATTGAGGAAAAAAGCACCTGGCTTAACATCTGTCCTTGTTTATTTGAAGAAAACTCTGATTAGAAATGATTTAATAAACTCAGTTATTTTCTTTATTCTTACCTTCCCAGTTAATTCTTAGAGGAAGTTTGCAGTAGGGGATACGTAGGGAGATGAGTAGAAGGAGAGAGAAATGAAGCTGCTATTATCATCATTATTATTACTACTACTACTACTACTATTGTTATTATTTTAGGCTGTGCCACATGGCATGTGGGATCTCAGTTCCCCAACCAGGGATTCAACCCACACCCCCTAAATTGGGAGCGTGGAGTGTCAACCAGTGGACCACCAGGAAGTCCCTAAGCCGCTATTTTTGTTTTAATCTCTTCATCCCAAAAGGACATCAGAGAGGGTTTTTTTTTTTTCTTCTGGCCTTCCATGAGCTGCAATTAACACATATCTACATCATGGGTATATGTGAGTATTTTAAGACTAAATGAGGAAGGAGATTTGTTTTGACTGTAAAAACAATATTACCCCAATGTAGATGAGATTTTTGAAGATGTCCCCATTCCCATACCTCCCCTGATATTTTTTGCATCTGTAATAGTAAAGAGATTCCAATTCCCATGGTAACCCAAGCAGCATTGAAATTACCTGCCCAGCGTTTACGATAGACCACCATAGGTGTTCATTGCAGAAGCAGAGGGGTCCCAGGAAAATTTCTTCCTGTCCTTGACATCTACTGAGACACTGAGTCTCATTAGCTTCCTTCCCAGAGACTGCCATGGCCAAATAAACACAGACTTGATTTCGTAGGTGTTACGAGTGCTTGTGAGTACTGTAATTTCAGGAAGGAGGTGGCCTAAAGGGCTGGGTTTGTGATGGCCAGGGAACCTAGGCTACTGCGAGGAGAGATGGGATCTGTGTACTCACATTTTCATTCCTCCAGCAAGGCAGCTGCTGGAGACACTGCCTGGCCTCAGATGCCAGCGCTGTTACTGATTAGCTCTGTGACCCTGAGCAAATCACTTAATATCTCTGAACCTCAGTTCCCTCTGTAAAGTGAGGACAAGACTAGCACTTACCGCCTAGGATGATAGTGAAGATTCAGCTGAGAAGAGAACCTGTGCCTGGAACACAGTGAATGTTCAGTATGTGTTTGATATATTGTGATTCTGGCCTGCTGCCTGTAAGGACCAGGCTTCCTAGGCAAGCCCTTCATCCTACTTCACTCACCTAGAGAAGATCATCCTGAACACAGAGCGGATGTGGCAGCACGTCTCCCTGTAGAAAGCCATTCTGTGATTCATCCCTGTGGACCGCAGCCTAGGGACTGAGGCGGCCTCGGCCAGACTCAGCCTTCCCTTTTGCAGAGAAAAGAGACCCAGGAGGACTGGGCAGGGTAGCTGAGGAGAAAGGAAGAACAAGAGGAAGTAAGTTATCTCAGTGGGGATGAATCATCCAGTAGCTATTTGAACCCGTTTCCCCAGGGAGCATCCTTGCCTCAGACAGGCACCCAGCAGAGTTACAGCCACTGACATGGGCATCAGCTTTGGCTTCACTGGAATGGCTAACATGCTTACATCCCCAAGCCCTCCCAGCTGCCATTTATACAAGGAGAATGAATCATTGGCCGCACACCACGAGAAGGAAGAGTGACTTGGTCTCCCCAGGCCACTAAAGACTTTCTAGTGCCTCAAAAAGCAAGTAGCAGGGCTTCCCTGGTGGCGCAGTGGTTGAGGGTCTGCCTACCGATGCAGGGGACGCAGGTTCGTGCCCCGGTCCGGGAAGATCCCACATGCCGTGGAGCGGCTGGGCCCGTGAGCCATGGCCGCTGAGCCTGCACGTCCGGAGCCTGTGCTCCGCAAAGGGAGAGGCCACAACGGTGAGAGGCCCACGTACCGCAAAAAAAAAAAAAAGAAAAGAAAAACAAAACCACTTCACACCCTTTAGGATGACAATAATTTTTTTTAAAACCCCAGAAAACAACAAGTGTTGGCAAGGATGTGGAAACATTGTAACCCTTGTGCATTGCTGGTGGGGATGTAAATGGTTCAGCTGCTGTGGAAGATAGTATGGTGGTTCTTCAAAAAATTAAACATTGATTATGATATGATCCAGCAGTTCCACTTCTGGGTGTATACCCGAAAGAATCAAAAGCAGAGGCTCGAACAGATGCTTGTACATCAGTGTTCACAGCAACATTATTCACAGTAGCCGAAAGAGGAAACCCCTCAAATGTCCATCAGTGGGTGATGGATAAACAAAATGTGGTTTGTACCTACGACGGATCATTATTCAGCCTTGAAAAGGAAGGAAATGTTGACACATGCTACAACGTGGAACATGATGCTCAGTGAAAGAAGCCAATCGCAAAAGGACAAATACGCTGTGATTCCACCCATGTAAGGTACCTAGAGTAGTCATAGCCAGGAGGCGGAAAGTAGAAAGGTGGGTGCCAGGGGCTGGGGGAGGGGAACTGGGGAGTTGTAATAGGTACGGAATTTCAATTTGGGAAGATGAAAAAGTTCTACAAATAGAGATGGATGGTGGTGATTTCACAGCACGGCGACTGTTCTTAATGCCACAGAACTAGACACTGGAAACGGTTAAGTGGTAAATCTTATGTGTATTTTACCATAATGATGAAAACAATAGGTTTATCAACACTGCCTATAAATCTACAATTACCTCAAAAATAAAAAGTTTAATTTAGAAACAACTACAGATGGAAAAAATCGGTTTCTTCCATTCACACACTGTTCTCCTTGTTGGCTCGTTGGCGGTTTGTCGAATGCGTGTTGATGTCACAGTTGGTAGAGTGAGAAATTAACCCGCGGCTCCTAGAACACGTTCCTGCCCCGGAGTCCTAAGGCCCGGCCTCATCCACACGTCCAGTTACGGGGTGTGCCTCTCAGCCCATTTTGCCTCAGACTCGTTGAGGCCTTTGACTTCTTAAAATAAGTGTGATCAGGCCGTCAGCGCCTGTTTAAAGCTGAGCTGGGGAGTGCGGTGAACAGCTGGGAGCTGGTTTGCGTGTGCTGGCAGGGGTGCAGCAGGAACAAGGCAGGGCACCGGGCGCTGGCGTGCTCGTGCCTTCCAGGTGTACCTCGAAAGGCTTCTAACGTACGCAGAGACTGACATCTGTCCGGCCAACTGGGAGCGGATTGTTCTGGGGGCCATCCTGCTGGCCTCCAAGGCGTGGGACGACCAGGCAGTAGTGGAACGTGGACCACTGCCAGATTCTGAAGGACATCACGGTGGAGGACATGTGAGTGTGGCCGGGGGCCTCTGCAGAGGAAACCCGACCCTTTGTGGACGTGCACAGCGTGGAGTGAGTGAATGTGACTGCACGTCTGTTGTGTGCTGGCTGAGAAAGGACACGGTTGCGGATAGGATTTGCAAAAACCCATATTTCTCATCCTGTGGGTCCCGAACAGGTACTGGTGACACCTTCTGGTTTGTGAAACTGGTCACTGAAACTGTATTCTAGGCGAACCTTCCTTTACGTTCCTGCTCTCCGTCTGCGGTGAGGTTCATCCCAGCTCTGTACACACTGCAAACCGATGACAGGCAGCAGATGGGCTAAAATGTTACCTGTTTCTGTTCCGTTTCAGAGAGAAGGTGAAATTTAACTGCTTTTGTCACATTTTGCAAGTTCACCTGCTTAAAATGAGCGTTCTGTCCCCGAGGTCCCCCTGTGCATCCTGGTCAGGCTGCGTGTTCTCCTCTCTCAGGGCACCATCCTAAGCTCACACTTAGCTGCATCCTGGGGGCTGGGTGTACAGGAAGCGGGGTCAGAGCCTCTCGGGAGAAATGAGCTGTTTTGGAAACACTTAATCAGGTTGAACTTCTTACAGTTCCTTACGGTTTACAGGCCTTTCTGACACGATTCTTGCTAATATTTTTCTGGTCTTGTTTGTCTGGCTTCCTTGAGGAAGCTCTGAGCTGGAGCAGGTTCCACTGTGTCCCGTCCACATCCAAGTCCCTGGACTCAGTGACCACTACGGGCTCCTGTTCAGCCTGGCCCCTGCTTCCTCTGGTTGCTGGTTCGCTGGGCACCCCATTTTTGTGCTGCCCTGGGAGCACTTGTTTGTGTTTTTGGGTCTGTTGCCAGAGCCTTTTCCTGCTGCAGACCTGTATGACTCCTTCCTGCATCTGTCATTCTTTATTATAAAAAGTAAGACAAATAGGAAGTTTTTGATAGTAAGAAAAATAAAATAAAGATATTAAAAAATTCTTGATTATATTTCAAGGTGAAAACAGTTGCTAAGATAATTGTCATCCAGACAGTAAGTAGGTTGCTTCCACCTTTCAGCTGCTGTGAGTAACACTGTCGTGAACATGAACACGGGTGTGCAGATACCTCCCTGAGGCCCTGCTCTCTGTTCTTTGGGGTCTGTGCCCAGAAGTGCGATTGCTGCTTGGTGGCCGGTCTTTAAAGTGAGCCCATTTTTCGAGAAAAGCCGACAGGCCATTAGGTGATGAAAACAACTCTCTTTACGCCATTTGCAAGTTGCTAAATGGCATCAGTTCAGTTGGGTTTCTTTACAACGTTGAGCTAAAATGTTTCTGAAATATTTTTTGTTTATTGACTTGAATTTATTTATTGTAGAGCTTTATTTATTATTTATTATAGAACTTTATTTCTTCGTAATTATCCCCTTGAGGGCTGTAAATCCATCAAGCCCGTTTTCTGAATCGCTGTTAGTTTTCTGATGGTTTATCACATAACAAGCTGTCTGATGTCCCTGGAGGATGTACTGCTGCCATGTGAAAATTCAAATTCGGGGGATTATTTTTATTTTCTAAATCTTGCCTTAGTTTGAAAACACAGCAGCTCTAAAATCTTTATTCCCCCCAAACTTAAACAGAAACATTCAAGAAAACAAATATTCAGAAAGGCTGTTTTTTCCCTAAGGAACCCTGGGAAACCGTCACCTTGTTCAAAACCAGATTCCTCTTGACTTTAATCCTAGTTATACCCTCAACAAGAGACAGTGGTGTCTAGATACCATTTGAGGCAGACTAGTTCTCTTAACGTTTATACTAAAAGCAAGGTTTTCTTCCTGGCATTGGAGAATGGGATCTGCAGTGGCGCCTCTTGGCCACAGGGCGGCAGTCGGTCCACAGGCAGCTCCCAGGTCGTCCAGGAGAGAGCGCTTCTGCCTTAGCGGTATTTTTGACACACCTTGTTAAAATCTTATCTGAGTTCCAGTATTTCACAGGATGACCTCTTAAGTCTCACGTAAAGGAGGCATAAATACAAGTCATTAAAAGTGTAAAGTTTAGCACAAAACACACATTTGGGGCTTTACCTCTTTCTCGAAGCTGCATCGATTAAATGACTGGATGCGACTTCGTGGTCTCTCCCTCGAGGCGCTCAGGCCTTCGATAACGACTTGCTGAGGTTTCTCGCTTCTGATCTGCCTGGGAGCTTCCGTCGGGGAACCACCCACCCTGCTCACCTCCCAGCCTCCCTGCCGCCTCAGTGCTCCCGCCCCCGTTGTCATAGCAGCGCTAAACAGGCTGGGACGGCTGGATGGGGGCCCCTGACCGGAAGCAGAGGGCTGCCCCGCCCCCACCTGGCTCCTCCCCGCCGGAGCTGGTCGCTTCCGGGGCTTAGTTCAGCTCTCACTTCCGGGAAGCCTTCCCTGGATCCCTCCGCCCAGGCTGAGCTTGGTCCGCTCCTTTCAGTAACAGGAATTATGGCGCGGTAAGCGCATGTTAGGTGCTGAGCTGGGGCCAGGCTGCACCGTCAAATGTCACGGTTTCTGGCTCTGAGGAGACAAGGCGGGGAGACTGTGATAAAGGACAGAAGTGAGCCCGGGGTGCTTCCCCGGGGAGGTGGCCCAGGACCAGGGCTCCCAGACAGACCTGTCGCCGAGCACGCTTCCGCCCCCTCCTCCCCGCAGTAACTACCGAGAAGTAGGCCTGCAGACTGGGGAAGTTTTCAGATGCACTGTGGCCGCCGTGGTTCGTCTTCATCCAGCTCTAAGTGGGTTGGCTCCCTTATGGACCGGGCGCTGTCGTCGAGTGGTTCTCAGCGTGCGAGCAGGCCCAGAAGCAGCTCGCGGGAGTGTTAGGGATGCACGTTCTCGGGCCCACCCAGACCTGCCGGATCAGACGGGTGGACCCGGCAGGGGGTCCTCACGTGCCCTGCAGCTGATGGGTGTGCGCTGGGGCTGGGGAACCGCCTCCCCTCCCGTGGTCCCGAGGAAGCCGGTCAGCGTGTCCCCACCGTCTCCTCCCGGGAAGGGCGGTCCTCCAGGTCTTGGGGAGGCCTGTCCTCCAGGCTGCTGTCCGCCCTCACTGGACTCCACTTGACAGCTCTCGACTGCATCTTCTGCCCCCTGTTTGAGCCGATGGTTCACGCGGAGAGGTGAGGCCAGAGCCTGCCGTGTGTGTGTGTGTGTGTGTGTGTGTGTGTGTGTGTGTGTGTGTGCGCGCGCGCGCGCGCGCACAGACACGCTCAGTCTCAGTGTCAGGGTCGCCCTGAAGCCCTTTCTGGTGATCATCCCAGTTAATCAGGCCTCATCCTTCCGGGCACTGGACCTGGTGGACTTGGCTGTGTCCAGCGGCCTGCCCAGGGGGCCGCGGGTGGGGACGGCGGCTGAGCTGTGCGTTTCTGTCTTTCTCTGCAGGAACGAGCTGGAGCGACAGTTCCTCGAATTGCTCCAGTTCAACATCAACGTGCCCTCCAATGTTTATGCCAAGTGTTATTTTGATCTTCGTTCTCTGGCGGAAGCCAACAACCAGAGCTTCCCCTCGAAGGCCCTGAGCAGGGAGAGGGCCCACAAGCTGGAGGTAAGAGGCGTCGGCGCTCCGCGGGTGCTCTGCTTCCAAGGGAGCTGTGCCTTCAAGGTTGTTCTCGCCGCTGCGTGTCGTTGTAAAATAATGACGAGGTGCCTTGGATTTCATTTGTACAGCCTCATATTTTTAATAACCTTCTTAATATCAGTTTTAATTTAATGTGCATCGATTCTACTTTTTTAAATCAAACAAGTTTTAAACTCCTGTTTTAAAAAAGTGAGCCCACACAAAAAAGTGTTTCCCAGCATGCACTTTTGTAAGGAAAAAGATACCAGATGACCCTATGATTGGGAATCCAAAAAAGGTTTAATTCTGCTTTTATTTTTCATTTTTTCAAAGTATTTTCTTCACAGCCCTGTTAGATCTGGGGCCAGCCCCATTGGTCTTGGCCTGGGTTTCGGGCCGTCACTGTTAAGCTGTGTGACTCTTGTGTGTTATACTTGTGTGTAGCTCAGCTTTGCACTTGCACCTAGCTCTTCCCATCCGACTTTTGACGGCTGAAAGGATGGGGACAGGAAGGATCACAGGTGAGAGTTTCTGCATCTTCATCCCAGCACCGCACGAGACAGGGTTCTCGCCGTGTGACAGCCTGGAAGGCTGTCCTGTCAGTCGTTTTGATTGGAGATTATCTGTTCATGAAGTTAGTCAACACACCGAGCACCTGTGTCTACCAGGCTTCGCCCATAATGGGGATAGATCAGGACTCAAACCCGTGGCCCTTGCCCTCGTAAAGCTGTATTGCTTTGGTCTGGACAATGGTTCTGACATGACGAGAAAGTAAACACATGTCTTTATCACGATTGGGGAATGTGGTAGAGTCTCTGAGCCTGTCTCTGGAGAGGAGAATGTGTAGAAGGTGCTTCTTGAATGTCAGTTCATGGGACTCTACAGTCATTTAGTTAATGTCATACTTCAGTAATTTTTTAGTATCTTGAAGCTAATGTGATAACTACCAGGAAAATCTAGGAGAAGCAACTGGAAAATGGTTACTAGGAGTTCTAATAGATGGCAGGTAGGAGATCACTATACCCAAATTGATAGTTTTCCGTCACCGGCAATAACCATTAGAGAATATAATGGAGGAAAGGTGCCATTCAAAATTGCAGCAAAGTATAAGCAAGGGAAGAACACAAGCATTGTCCTTACAGGGTGCCCAGCGCAACTTAAGCACTTAGCATACGTTTTTCTTTCTTTCTTTCTTTTTTAGCATATGTTAACTCATGTAATCTTCACCGTGGTTTGAGGGGGTAGCTGCTATTATTATTCCCAGACAAGAATGCTTAGGTTTGGAGAGGAGAACAGCCTTGCCCTGGGCGCACTCAGGAGGTTGTAGAGCCTGGAAGCCAGAGCGTAGAGCTTGTGTTTAAGCACCGCACTCCAAGCCCTCGCAGTGCCCCTGCTCAGGGAAAAACCTGTCAAGAAAAGTGCTATAGTGTCTGGGTCTTCTCCCCGCCGCAAATTTATTCCAGTCTCAGACCTGCGAGTGTGATCTGTTTGGAGAGGGGGTATTTGCAGATGAGGTCGCACTGGATTAGGGTGGGTCGGGAATCCAATACCAGTGTCCTTCTAAGGAGACGGAGACCGGAGACTTGGGGGCAAGACCACACGGTGACAGCAGAGACTGGAGTGGGAGAGGCAAGGGAGGGGGCTTCCCTGGAGCCTGGAGTGAGCGTGGCCAACGCCTCGATTCCCGACTTGCAGCCTCCAGAACCGTGAGAAAGTCAAGTTCTGCTGTTGGAAGGCATCCAGCCTGTGGCAATTTGTTGCCGCAGCTCCAGGAACCTCAGAGACGGGCAAAACCTAAATAGAGAAAGTGCTCAGTGCTCCTTGGAAAAGGGCCGGACGGGATGCACCGTGTTCCTGATGTAAACATGTCCGTCTGCACCCCCTTTCCGCTGCCCCCTCCATCCAGGGGATTCCTATTACCCAGTCCTTTCCCGACGGAGGACCTTTCTCTGAGCTGTGATTTCTGTCTGGCGCGTTTCCCCCCACGGATTTGTGTGAGAAACTCTTCTCATTCCGACGCCCCTCAGATGTCACTTCGTCCCAGAGGCCTGCCGTGGCCACCCCGTGGAAGGCAGCCCGCCCTGCCACCCTCACGGTCAGGACCCGGCATGACCCTTGGCATCTCAGCTCCCTGGCCCCGTCTTCACATCCCCCCACACCCCGAGTGTGGCCCCGGAGGGAAGGAGGGAGGTCAGAGAACCGAGACAGAGCCGGCCTCGAGGGTGCCTTAGTGAAAGGAACGTGTGTGAGATCTGGATACACCTGGAGAAGGAGGGGGTTCCACTCAGGAGTCCTCCCCGTCGCCCCTCCCCGTGCATCAGCCCTCTCCCCCTCCCCCGCCCCGCTCCATACCTCCTCTCCCCGCCCCTTCCTCCTGTCTGGGCATTGCTGAGGCCCAGCGCTAGGGAGACCTTCCCCTCGGTAGAGATGCACATGCAAACATGAAAGACTTTGGAAGTCAGCCAAGGAAGTCTGAACAGTATCTCAAACGTAGCTTTTCCCCCAGAAACAACGCTGCTGCCTCATATTAGGTGCTTCCGACTCACAGAGCTTCTCACCCATGCCCTGGGCAGCTCCCTGATGGGGCGGAGCAGAGCTGGTCCCCACAGTCCCCAGCTGGGCTGGAGTCAGGAGGGCAGAGTGACTTGGTAAAGACTGTAGCATCAGCCCCAGCCTGTCTCCAGCTGCCCCTAAAACCGTCTCATGGGCAGGTCCCACCCGTCACCGGAATCTCCAGAGCCTTGTCCTTGGCGGGGAGACAGCTGCACCCTTTGAGCCTTTTAAGAAGGCTTAGCAGTACCTACCAGCATGAGCGGCATAGAGGACTGTTATTTTTATAGCTGCTAAATCCAGATGCCACGCAAATGGTGGGCCCAGTCTGCTCAGAGCATCCTGCGGACTCCAGGCACGGCTGTTTCGAAGCGCTGGCTTGGCTTCCGGTGACGCCCTTCCCATCGGGTCTCAGCTTGAGTGCTTTAGAGAGGCTGGACTCTGGGGATTTCATAGGTGGCCCCAGCCGTCCCCTCCCCTGAGGCCACGGCCTGTCCTCTGGTCTGCAGGGGTCCTGCTGGACCGTGGTTTTCTTTTTCTGTACTTCCGAATTCTCATTTTTAAGTCTGAGGCACATTTTCTCGCTCAAAATATGCCCAGGCCATGGCTGTCACTGGGTGTCTCAGCATGGCTGCTGCTTCCTCATTATTCATGTCTCAGCTCAGAAGTCATCCCTTCAGCGGCCTTTTCTGCCACCTCCTCTGGAATCGCACTGACCCCTCCCTGCCACCTCAGCTCGCTGTTGGCCTTCGTGTTTTGGTCATTTCTCTGCCTGCCATCGGCTGCGAGCACCTGCTGCTTCTCTTGCGTTTAGAACCTACCTCTCCCTCCCGTAACAGAAAACGGAACTTGCTGCTATCGGGAAGGGACAGCTGCCAGGGGGCGTCTCTGAGCAAAGGGGATCTTACCTGGGGTGTCAGAGAGCGTGGGGCTCAGGGATTTCAGTCCTTCTTGACTGGTGAGAATGGGTCCTAAACCAGTTCTGATGGATCCTTGCTGCTGTGGCCAAATAACAACCAGAAGCTGTTCGTCCCCTCCCCGCTGTGAGCTCTCTGAGACAAAGGACGTTCTGCCTTGTCCGCCTCAGCGCTGGCGCCAGCTTCTCCTGTGCTGCGAGGGCCTGGGGAATTGAACTCTCAAGGGTTGAGTGGAGAAGATGGCGGGTGGGGTAAGCGCCACTGGGTTCCAGTGGGCAGGGCCTCAGCCAGCGGGCAGGGCCAGTTCCACAGCCAGGCCTTTCTGCTCAGTCTAAGGAAGACAACCTTGAAGGGCGGCGGCCACGTGTGGAAATGGCAGCCTGGCCGTGGATCTGATGGGGAAGAGCCTGACTGCTCACCAGGTGAGCAGGTGCCTGCCCACCTGCACGTCTTCCCGCTGTTGTCATCAGAGTGGCAGAATCAAGGCCTCTGGCACCAGCTCCTATTCACTGTTCGCAAAGACACTGGGAAGAAGTGTCTCCTCTCCTTGCCCCAGGCCTCGCTGCCAGCTTCAAAAAGCCTGGAGACCAGAGACTTCCCTGGTGGTCCAGGGGTTAAGACTCTGCGCTTCCACTGCAGGGGGCGCAGCTTAGATCCCTGATCAGGGAACTAAGATCCCATATGCCTCTGGACGCAGCCCCTGTGTGCTCACGCCAGCCGCCATCCACCGTAAACGACCTGTTCCCCCCTTCTCTGGGTTCTGCTAGGGATTTCAGAGGAGCCCCCGGCCTGGCTGCCTTGCAGCTATTCCCAGATCCCAAGCACCGGGCGCTCGTGTGGACGTGTGCTCTGTGTGTGTGTGTCGGGGACCCGCCGCACATCTTCCGCGTCAGTGCTGGGCCTGGATGCAGGCAGGGGAGTGGGAGTTCGAGCACAGGGTGGGGTTCAGGTGCTCAGGCCAGGCCCCACCTGGGAGGCTGCTGTTGCTCGCTGTCTGGAGCCTATAGATTCCGTCCAAGTCACCCACTGGCTGCAGCACAGTCTTGACAGAGCTAGTGGTTTGGGAGCAGCACGTTGTCCCTCCAGATTCCAGGCAAAGGTCTTCCTGCCCTGTTGGAGCATTTTCCTGTCTCTGAGCCGGGTCTGGGCGGGCGGGACGCATGGATACGCTGACACTGACCCGCCGCTCTCCTGGCCAAGGGGAGAAGCCGGCTGGCTCCATCCTGTCCTGGGCCAGACCTGACCACCTTCCCCCTTAGCTGCTGTTCTGCACATGTGAGCATAAAACAACCCTTAGGAAGGGCCTTAGGGAGCATCTTGTCCAACATACACACTTGACAGATGAGTGACTGAGGTCACGAAACTCTCTGGGAGAAAACTAGGATTGATTGATTGACTGATTTCATATGCAGTGTTTATTGAAAATTTTTAACCTGAATCTTCCCAATAAAGGGGTTGAAGAAATTTACAAAAAGGCATATGCGGTAGGACTTATAAAACAGAAAACAAATAAAGTGCACAGAGAATATAAGGGAGTTATCTCAGAAAACTAGGCTAATATGGTTACTACATTTGAGCATTAACTTTACCTTTTTTCAAGTTTTGGTTAAATAAAGGATATATATACATATATATACACATATGTATATATATGTACATACACACATATATACACATATGTATATATTATACATATGTATATTAAAATATATATAATTATGTGCATATATATACATATATATGTATATATGCACATATATAATAATAAATTTTTCCAATTTTTAAAAATTGAAGTATAGTTCATTTACAATATGCTAATCTCTGCTGTACAGAAACGTGACTCAGTCATACACATATATACATTCTTTTTTCCTATTCTTTTCCATTATGGTTTATCTCACCAGATTAGATCTAGTTCCCTGTGCTATACAGTAGGACCTTGTTGTTTATCCATTCTAAATGTAATAGTTTGCATCTACTAACCCCAAACTCCCAGTCCTTCCCTCTCCATGCCCCCTTGGCAACCACAACTCTGTTCTTTATGTCTGTGAGTCTGAAAAGTAGGATTTTGATGGTTTCAGACACACCCCATCCCCGAGCAGCAATTTGCCTGCTGAACCACAATCAACTTCAGTTTGTACACGTGGTTGTGAGATGGAGGTGAGTGAGTCTGCGATGTCCGTGGTCTGGGGGCAGAGGCCTTCTCTGCGTCTGCCAGCTCTCCTGTCTGATGCCCCGGGGCCAATGGGCTGGGGCCACCAGCGTGACCCATGTTTCAATACTAGTCCCAGCTGCCCCGTCCTTGCATGCTCATGCCAGGTGGGCACGACAGTGGCTGTCACTGCCTAATGCCAGCTGCATGGCCCTTTCCCACAATGCACTCCTCTCTGGAACGCCAGTATATGTGGGACAGAGACACAAGGATGGGTCTGCTTTAGTGGAAGACATTCCACCCACTTAGCAAGCCCTGAAAAACCACCATCAGACCTTAAGTTTCAAAGAAGCAATTTTGAGCATCACATCTTGCACTATTTTCAAATTCCCCAATTCTCCTATGCAGTGCTTTTATTTCCCTCAGTTTCTAGTTGAGGAAACTTAGATGAAGAGAAGTTTATGAACTTGACGGTGATACAGCAAGGATTCAGACTCAGGCCGGTCGGATTCTTAAATTCTCGCTCCAAATCCCTCCACCCTCAGGAATTCCCTGGCGGATCAGCAGAGAATTGCAGTTTGGGGGCCACAACCATGGTGAGCCGTGTGCAAGACCCTGCACAGCAAAAGAAGGAGGATGCTTTTATAGGGAGTAAAAGGAAGTGGGTGTGGTGGCTACAGGAAACAAAGAGTCAGTGGCTTCTCATTGGCTGAGCCCTGCTGGGAAAGAGGCGGAGTCTTTCTTCTTCCTGTTGGGATCTGCTGTCGGCTTTGGCTGTGAGGGCTCCCCCTGCTGGTCTCCTGATTCCATTCAATTGAGGCTTCTGTTACTTACTGATTTTTTTATATCCTGTGTGTCCTAATCTCCTTTTCTCACAAGGACAGCAGTCAGATTGGATTAGGTCCCACCCCAGTGGCCTCATTCTAACTTAATTGCCTCTTTAAAGGCCCTGTCTCCAAATTCAGTCACATTATGAGCTCCTGTGGGTTAGGGATACAACAAGTGAATGTCTGGGCTGGGGTGTGGCGGGGAGTGGACACAATTCAGCCCATGACACTTTTCTTAACTTCATTACTTTTGCTCTTTGATGTCTGAAGGTGTTGAGACAGTGACTTCTGACTCCTTTCTCTGTCTACAGATGCTACCTGAGAGTGTGTGCCTCTCTCTCTCTCATGAGGCTATAAATACTTAGATGGCATTGCCCGTGGTGCTCTCTTTCTTCATGTATTTCCCCACCTGAAGATACCACCCTCCCCTTCCACTGTCAGCTGCTGGTGTTGCCACCGGCAAGGTTATCCCAGCTGGCTCCTCTCCGCCTTGGACTTCAGAATGGAAGTCAGGAACTGAACGGCGCTCATCAGGGCCTGAGCCTAGCCGTGGTGTGGCCGCTGTGTGCTCCAGCTCCCCCAGGACACAGGCATCATCCCCGTTAGGGTGCCACCGGTCACAGACGCGTTAGAGACAGGAGGCACCGGCATACCCCTGCTGAAAATGCACCCACCCCCGCAGGTACTGACTGGCTCCCACAGCTTCAGTGATCCCAGCCTTAGTTTAGAATCAATGAGTTTCCCCTCCTTCCGAGCTGCTCTCACTTACTAAGGAGAGGGGTGGACCGACCAGGAAGATCCAGCAAACACACGTGTTGGTGGCTAAAAGAAATTCTTGCTTGAAATCGTCCTTCAGGGAAGGCTTTTCTTTTCTCAGCTCCAAATAGAGAAAGCATTCATGTAGCTAATGGCAGGAGCTCATGCATGTATTTGGTCACATAAGCTGCTGCCAACGGCCATGTTGAAATAGCTGTACTTTGAGACATCGTTTCACATCTTCAGCTCCTGGTCTGCCTTAGTGACCCAATTTAACAAAAAAAGGAGAAACAAGAAACAACTAGTTTTAGATTTTGCTTGTCCCTGAAAAATGGTAGAAAAACACTCCCAGGAAATTCCCTGCAATTCCCAGACTGTTCGGTCTGATTGCTGAGGCTTTTTACCGAAGAAGGGCATTTCTTCCCCCCACTAAGCCAAAAACAAACAAAAACCTACAACATTAACAAAAAAAGCACATTAAATTTCCAGCTGTCTTTTGTCAGAAAAAATACCATCACTTTTGATAACTAGCATAACTCTAGCAACTTTGGCAACAGTATGGGTTTTGTTTCCAAAGAGCTAAGTCTGGAATGCAAGTAAGAAATCAGAACTACAAGTAAGAAGGAATAACTCAATCCCTGTTGTCCCCAGGATGGGTTATTTACTGCTGTCATAAACCACATGCAGTGAGCCGTTTTTGCTACGGAAGCTGAGAGGCGCCACTTTGCCTTGGCTGTATTATTCAGCACAGCTAGAACACTTATCTAGAAACAGGCTCAAGTCGCAACCGATGTCTCCAAGCACTCAACACCTCTTCACTCCAATTCCAAAATCCATTGTCCTCATTTGATAACTTTGCATTTTTAAAAATTTATTAAGTTAGAATATTTTCCCTATCACCATCACATTTCACTGTCTTATTGTAAGGATTTCTTACCATAAATATGCCCTTCCTTGCAAAAGGGAGAAAATGCAATGATCCAAAAGACATATTTTGGCCCCTTTTCTAGTCCCTACTGCTCACAGCAATCCTGGTGAGCCTCAGGGCTGAGGCATAAGTGTTCTGATTCTTTTGAAAAACTTAATTCGTGGAGATTTAAAGTTCTTGTTCTTTTCCTTATCTGTTCTCCTTTTGGAATTTATTTTCCTCCTCTTGGTCTTCCCTCTGCTCTTCCTCCTCTCGCTTTTCATATCTCTTTCTTTCCTAAGAGTACACAGGTCGGCTCCCTAGGTGGTTATACCCAGGTTTATCTATCATTTTCACGGCCTGGTTAGAATGCTTCAGGGGAAGTTGTTTGCAGAGCCCTGACAGCAAGTACACAGCTCCATATAGCAAGAATAGATGAAAGATGAATGGGAGGAAAAATCTTGCTGTTTCTCTGTGTCCTCAGGGTAAAGGGAAATTGGGGTCAAGGTTGACACAGACCATTAAGTAGGGTTTCTGCCCACAGTCATGTCAGAATAAATGATACTGGACTAGACCTCTCACTGTAAGTAACTTAGAAAACTGGATGCAATAGGTGAAGTAAAAACTTTCAGATGTTGAAAATAGACAGCAAAGGACTGTGGTCCCTGACGTAAGGGAAACAAATGAAGTCACCCTGATGATACTTCTAGCTTTTTGTCTGGAGGCGGTTTTTGTACTGCTCCCAGGGGAAACCTAAGCAGAGCATGGAGGCCTTACTGAGTTGAGAAGACAGATGAGAGGAAGCTATATAGAACCCCAGAAATGTGCATAGAATTTCCCTGAGTCTTTGACTGAATACTGAGCTCTACATGTAAAGAGAAAAACTCTATACGGTCAGGAAATAAGTAACTTCAAGGAAGCTTTTTAAGCTGAACAATTCCTAGGTCTCACATAGGATAGGAAGACATTTAAATTCCATCCAGCCAGAGTGAGGATACCTTGTTAACCCCCTGGGAAATTAAATAAAGACTAGAAATGTAATACCTTAGTAGTAGGGCCAAACTGAATTCACTCTAACAGCTTAAAATGAGTCTCAGAAGGAGATATGAGGATATATGTATATGTATAGCTGACTCACTTTGTTATAAAGAAGAAACTAACACACCACTGTAATGCAATTAAACTCCAATAAAGATGTTAAAAAAATGAGTCTCAGAAATATCAAGCTAATCCTCAAACGACTCAACTGTCTGTCAAATCAAAATTCAACATTTTTGAATGAAGATGAAATCCAGACATCTAACAATGTAGCATACACAGTGTCCAGCATTCAGTAAAAATAGCTAGACGTGTGAAGAAGCAGGAAAAAGTGTGACTCATAATGAAGAGAAAAAACAGTCAATATCAACAGACCCAGACATAGTAGTTCCAGAAGATGGAATTAGCAGACAAGGACTTTTTGTTGTTGTTGTTATGGAATAGGTCTCCAATTTATTATTAAGCAAAAGAGCAAGTTACCAGAACATGAAATTTAGAGCAAATCTACTTTTGTTAAAAATTCAACATAGATGGAAGCAGCACAGTGAAGAACTTAAGGCCTGGGCTTGTGGAATTCTGTTGACCTGGGTTCAAACGCCTCCTCTATGGTTGCTTGATGTTAAACCTTGAGAAAATTGCTTACTCTCTGAGCCTCTGTTTCCTTCTCTATGCAGCATATTTAGTAGGAAAATATAAGTTCTCTTGCAGTTTTGTGTGAGACTAAAACGGAAAACCCCTGAGATACACTGAGGACTATGTCTGAGGAGCCTCCCTGTGTTCACTTGGAGCCCAGTGGAAGGGCCATGGCCTGGGCACCAGGCTGACGTGGGCTCAAGGCCCGGGTTCAGCATTGACAAACCTGCTGATTGTGGGAAGGCCACTCCCTTCCTCTGCTTTGGTTTCCTCTTTTATGAAGCATGATTCCACTTTTCTGTGTCTGCTGTGAGTTTTGAATGAAGACACAGGGTTGTCAAGGACGTGGCCTGAATGTTGAGATGGTCGGAATCAGTGGGACCATTGTATGTTCATATATGCATTAACTAAGACCTGGCAGGATATAACAGCCAAAACTTACACAGAAGCTTCTGTTTGCCACACACCACTCAAACACTTAAAAATTAACAACATGTTTAATTTTCACCACAACCCTCGTAAGGCATTATTACTTATCCATGTTTCTAGACAAGAAAACAGAGGCCCAGAGTAACTTTTTTTAGTAACTTTTCCAAAGTCAAACATGGTATAAGTGATGAAACTTGGATTATGAAGCTTGGCACATTGGTATCAAAATATATTTATGCCTTTAACCACGTTACTAGATCACCTTTCAATTGAAATGTTAACACTGCTGGGAAGGGAGGAGTGCCTCATCTCTCTGCCTGGGTCTGGGGTCAGCGGTGCAGAGAAGGGAGAGGACAGGCAGGATCAGCTCCCACATCAAGAATATAATCTTTTTCTTTCTTTTCTTTTTTTTTTTCTTTAACATGGTTATTGGAATATAATTGATTTACAGTGTTGTGTTAGTTTCTGAGGTATAACAAAGTGAATCAGCTCTGTGTATACATATATCCCCATATCCCCTCCCTCTTGCATCTCTGTCCCACCCTCCATGCCCCAGCCCTCTAGGTGGTTGCAAAGCACCGAGCTGATCTCCCTGTGCAATGCAGCTGCTTCCCACTAGCTATCTGTTTTACATTTGGTAGTGTATATATGTCCATGCCACTCCCTCACTTCGTCCCAGCTTACCCTTTCCCCTCCCGGTGTCCTCAAGTCCATTCTCTATGTCTGTGTCTTTATTCCTGTCCTGCCCCTAGGTTCTTCAGAACCATTTTTTTTTTTTTAGATTCCATATATATGTGTTAGCATATGGTATTTGCTTTTCTCTTTCTGATTTACTTCACTCTGTATGACAGACTCTAGGTCCATACACCTCACTACAAATAACTCAATTTCGTTTCTTTCTATGGCTGAATAATATTCCTTTGTATATATGTGCCACATCTCCTTTATCCGTTCATCTGTCGATGGACACTTAGGTTGCTTCCATGTGCAGACAAGGACTTTAAGACCAGTTATTCTAAATATACTCAAGAATTTAAGAGAAAACAAATATAATGAGGAGAATGGCTATATTAACACCAGAAAAATATACTTCAGGAAACAGAATATTACTAGAGATGAACAGGGACATTTCACAGTGATAAAAGGGTCAATTCATCAAGAAGACATAAAAATCTTAATATATATGCATCTGATAACAAAATTTCAAATTACATGGAACCAGTCAACTAGGGAAAAACAACAGTTGTAGTGGCTATTTTAAATTAAAAAGGAAAATGCTACACAGCTATTTGCAAGGCCATCTTTATCACCATGGATTGATTAAGGGAACTACCCTGGGATGTTCTTGGGGTGACAGGAAAACAACTTAGCAGATTTGGCTTTGACCTCAAAGACCTCACAATAGGGCTGAAATACAGAACACATACACACCGATTAAAATATTAAGAGGTATGTCTTATGTATTTTCCTTAAACTTCTGCCTTTCAATTTTTTTTTAATTAATTAATTTATTTATTTTTGGCTGTGTTGGGTCTTCATTTCTGTGTGAGGGCTTTCTCTAGTTGCGGCAAGCGGGGGTCACTCTTCATCATGGTGCGCGGGCCTCTCCCTACCGCGGCCTCTCTTGTGGAGCACAGGCTCCAGACGCGCAGGCTCAGTAGTTGTGGCTCACGGGCCCAGCTGCTCCGCGGCATGTGGGTGCTTCCAGACCAGGGCTCGAACCTGTGTCCCCTGCATCGGCAGGCAGACTCTCAACCACTGCGCCACCAGGGAAGCCCTGCCTTTCAATTTTTGAATCAAATAAATCATTAAGCTCTTGTTGGCTGTTTTCCACCTTGAAGGATTAGTGCTTGGCCTTAGAAACATAATAGTAACTGCTTAGTCATCTCGGCTATGCCCAGGTGGCTACATGACCACTCCCCTCCCAGGTTCAGCTAGAACCCACAGAACTGAAGGAGGATCGCTGTTAACATGACATGAGACCAGAGATCAACGCTGGGGTCCCAAGAAGGCTTGTGATGAGCTACTGCAGGCCCCTTGCTTTCAGCTCTTCTCGAAGCAGGCTGAGGCATCAGTGCACTCAGATAAGGAGAATAGTTATAAAAAAAGAAAAAAGATTCATTCTCAGGGTGATTCACACCCATTAAAAGCCCCGCTTAAGATGAGACCAGAGCCACACCTTGGGAAAAATCATTCTTAAAGATTCACTTTGTACACACAACTCAATCTTTTCAAGGAAACTGTCTGGAGGTAGTGCTGGGATTAGAATGGGTTACCCCCTAAAAGAGCCTTTCCAGAAATCCCAGCTCAGCCAACAGGAGGGGCTCTTTGTTGCCTTTTAATAAATGATTGAATTTATTTATGCCACTTCTCTCCAAGAAAGATGAAGGTAGGTCACCAAACAAATCTGTGAGCTTAGCTCGCTCCAGAAAGGAAGAGCAGAGGCCCAGAGAGATGTCTGTTCTGGGCTCAGCTGAGACTGAGAGCTTCTCTTTGGATCTTCCCCAGTTTCCCCAGTTGTTCCCAGCTGTGTCACATGGGAACACCAGGGTCTTTGGGGTCAAATAATGTGGGATGGATCCCAGCCTTGCACTTACACGGTGTGGGCTTAGGCAGTCATGAGATGTCATAGAACCCTATGTTCTTCATCTATAACGTGCCTCCCTCTCTCTCTCTCTCTCTCTCTCTCTCTCTAGTGTGCGCACACACACGCACACGTGCACACATTGCAGATATTCGTTTTCTCCTTCACACCCTCTTTGTGCCTCTATTTCAGGCCCATCATTCATTACAGTTACTTCACCATGTCTTAGCTCTCTTGGGATCTGGAAAGTTGATCACTGTTCTTATGGGTAGAAAAGCCCTTGTCTCCCTGTCCTTGAAGGCAAGGGCTGTGTCTTACTCACCTACATCCCTAAACCTGGCCCAGTGTCTGGCACGGAGTATATATCAATATATTATTGTTGGATGAAACCCTCACTCTTTTTCAGAAGGACTCAACAAGCTCTCTAGTACCTTCTTTAGAAAACAAAACAAAACGAAACAACTCCTCCAGCTTCCTCTCGTGGCCCCTCCCAGAATCTGTTCTCTCCTAGGCTGAGGCCATCGCACTTAAGGGGCGAAGGGCGAAGGGCTTTGATATCGGGCCCTGTGTTGAGTTCCAGCTCCTCCACCCACAAGGTGGGTGGCCTTGCGCCATCCAGGGAGGGAATGTGTGCCCTGGCCGGGGCGGGCCTGCCTCCTGTCTCTGTGATGACCCTGCTCCTACCTGGATCACACCCTTAGATATGAAGTGATCCTTTGCCGTCCGATCCCGCTCTGCTGTATCACGCATCACTCTGTCTACCCTCCTGTCCATTTCCTCACACTGACTTTCTCTGCTCTGTGGTCTGTCTTTGCTTTCACAAGTGAGTACAGTGTGGTCCTGGCCTGGCTGGTTTCCCCGGAGGTCCAGGTGGAACCAACCACACTGCAGCTGATGAGATGCATGTTCCCTCCTTCCTTAATTTCTCCCTTAGGAGAAAACTTGACCTGAAAACACTGCCTGAGGAGACCCGTGTCCCTTCCATCGCCGGTGGGTAGGGGGGACCTTGGCTCAGAGAGGAATTCCCTGTCGCCTGCTTGTCCAGACACCACTGTCGGGGGCTTCCGAATATATCCTTCATTCAACAAAGAGGCTTCCGAATATATCCTTCATTCAACAAAGAGGCTGATAAAGTGTTTTGAATGCTTGGGGGGTTAGCGTTTAACAGTTGTTGAGTTTTAAAATAGACTGAATTCCTTCATTCTCCCTCCTAGCGTTTCATGGTCAAGAACAGGCAGAGACACACATAGAGGGGAATGGGGACTGGTTTGTGCTCCTGACAAGACTTGTTCATCTAATCCTGGACTCACAGTCACAGCCACCCAGTGTCTCCCTCCTTCCCTCCCTCCCTCCCCCCCTTCCTTCATTCCTTCCTCCCTCCCTCCCTCCCTTCCTCCCCACCCCGACCCCCATTACCTAAAACATAAGAGGAAAATACAAGCGCTAACAAACCTGAACTGCTTGGTAACGTGGGAGCGTGTTTACGACACTCCGTTGACACATCTTCCCTAACCAAGATCCTCACCTTCACAGAAAAGCCTGCTTCCAGGACCGGTGCTTCTGGACTCAGACTCTAGTGAAGGTGACTGGTGAGGATTCACGTGTTGCCTCTTCCAGAGGCTTTCATTGTCATCGCTTGTAAAAGCCAAAGGACGGCAAGCATTTACCATGTGATACTGAACAAGAGGTAGAGGTGTCTGAGGCAGGAGGTCCTACTCAGGGCCTGAAACCGCCTCTCAATTATCCAGAGAGAGAAATATGAACATAGCTCTCTCTCTCTCTTTCAGCTATTGGAGAAAAACAAATGTAAAAATAAAACAATTAAAAATGTGTGACTCAAAATGTTTTCAAAAACAAAGCACACACTTGTTCCAAACCCAGAGACGAGCTAGTCATCTGTGGGACATTTGGGGCCCAGTGTGGTCAGACTCTGCCTTACACGCAGGTGGCCCAGACATAGGGCTGGTCGGCATGCCTTCTGGGACAAGTCTGCTCCACGCAGCGGGGCTTCCAGTGATGTCTGGGGAACCTCAGGGGCACAGCATTCTGTTTTCTCAGAGAAACAGTGCAATCCACAGAGGCTCTGGGCCATTAGGATTCGGGCAAACTTCAGGAGCCCTAAAGCTTCTGGGCTCAACACAGGAAAGTTGGGGCAAAATAGTTCATGCCAGGGCTTCCCTGATGGCGCAGTGGTTGAGAGTCCGCCTGCTAATGCAGGGAACACGGGTTCGAGCCCTGGTCTGGGAGGATCCCACATGCCGCGGAGCAACTAGGCCCGTGAGCCACAACTACTGAGCCTGCGCGTCTGGAGCCTGTGCTCCGCAACGAGAGGCCGCCATAGTGAGAGGCCTGCGCACCGCAATGAAGAGTGGCCCCCGCTTGCCACAACTAGAGAAAGCCCTCACACGGAAACGAAGACCCAACACAGCAAAAATACATAAATTAATTAATAAACTCCTACTCCCAACATCTTCCAAAAAAAAAAGAAAACCACAGCTTTACTCCTTTAAAAAAAAAAAAGCCCAGAGATAAACCCACACACGTATGGTCACCTT